>NC_092208.1:91691842-91750893 GCF_043381705.1 Parasteatoda tepidariorum
CACCCACTCATAAAACTCATTTACCCAAAGATAATTTCATGCAAAAAATAATTTTTAATAATTATTTATTATTTTTTATTATTTAATTAAAGTGAGGATGAAAAATTTTTGAATTATAAGGTATGAATTTTTTTATACCATATTAATCTACATATTTTTCAATTGAAAAATCTAAAGTTTCAACTTTTTTGATTTATTAAAAGCTGAGAAAATTTAAAATTAATTAATTTTAAAAAATAATTTGGCGACAAAAAAAAATAATTAAATGGGGCGATTAATATTAAAATGTGATAAACTTGCGAGGAACTTGACTTCGCGCGCGTAGCGTAAAATTTCATTCATATTTTTTTCGCTAATAACCGTTTGCTAATCTTTTTATTTTTATTTCTTTCGAACTATGAAATAGGACATTTTTTTAGTCGTTTAATGATTTATTTGCAATTTAGTAAAAAAATTTGAATGAAACATTTTGAATAAAAAACATTTTATTCAACGAATGTCTAGTTTTATAAAAGCGTGCTTCTGATAGAATATGATTATACACCAGATTGTGCTAATTTAATGCGATTATTTTTTATTTTTTGATTTTGTTTTCCAATAACAGATACAATTTCAATAATATACATACGTATGCACAGATTTGGAATAATATTAATCGTCCCTTCTAAATTATGAATGTTTATCATTGTGTAATCCGATGATGTTTTTATTATTATTATAATTAGATCACTTTTTTGTTTACTCTTTTCCCCATATTTTTTGAGGCTTTTTTTAATCTTTTTAAGTATTTTTTTTATCTTCGTCATACTTTCTGCTTTAACTTTTTTTTCAGCTCTTTCAATCTCTTTAAATTTTCGTTCTTTTTCTGAAGTTAATGCAAAAAAAGTAATTTTTTTCTTTTTATTTAATCTTCCTCTTTTTTCCAAATTTTTGGCCAATGCAAATGTATCTTCGAAATTTCTTTTGATTTTCCAGTACCATTTCTAGAATTCTTCACTGGATAATAAATGAGAAAAAGGATCACGAAGTTCGAGTATAATCCATCTCTCATTGACTTATATCTTGTGGGTCATCAGCAGTACTTACCATTTACTAATGGAACCAATTGTTTTTGCAACTAACAATGCCTTAAGAGGACTTATCTCAAAATCAGTTTTCAATAAGATACTTTCATTATCATTGTTAGTTGTATCAGCTTCAGAGCCAAAATTTGATTAACCAAATGTTCTTTTTGAAATAAATTCTTCCATATTGAGAAAAGTACAGGCTATTGGATATTTGGGAGATTAAACTTTTCTGTCAGTGCTCCTTTAAAAATTTGCTTATAACTTTAAAAATTAAAAGTTATATTTAACTTAAAAATTAAAATTTTGAGACCAAATAATTTGAGTTAATGAAATTAAATATTTTATCTTTCAAGTTTTTGTGCCCCCATTTCAGTATCTTAAGGATCTTACAAGCTCTGTTTAAAAAGAAAGTATCAGATATATATAAGAAAACAAAAATAATCATAGTAGCAGTATTTGGTGATAAATGTTGCGTATCGTAATTGAAGAAAATGCTGTGCGACATTTTATGGTGAATTTGCGAACGTAAGTTTTAGAATGTATCGAAACATGAGGATGCTATTTGCTAATCATTTTTATCCAAAAAAAAACCATGTAACCTAAATATCTAGCAGAATGAAGCGATTTTTTAAACAATGAATCATACAATATACAACATATTATTTCAATATCTTATTCTTAAGCATAACATATTTCAATGTTTTTCAAATGCTACTAAGCATTCAGCAATTCCTTGAGTTAAAGAAAAAAAGAAATATCGTTAACTATAGAAAACCTTGTGAATGTGCATTAGAATTACTATACAATCTACATTTTATTTTTCAAGTACTTTTTTTTTCTTCAAACTTTCTTGCCTAGAAGACTCGATTAAAGCTGTAAAAATGGTTGTCCCTAAAATTTTGTATATAGCTATAATAAGTTATGTTAATTTGATTTTAGTATGAAATCCTCGAATAAATATAGCAAAAACAGCATAATTTAAGTAATATCAGATATAAAGTTCATGTATTTAAATTCTAAAAACTTAGAAAATCATAAATAATTAATGAATCGATTCAAATTTTCTTTTCAAAGGGGATTAAAATAAATTTGTTTTTGCTTTTTGGACAGAAATCAGCTTAAAAATTGTCTATTGCCTAAAAACTTCGTGATATTTTCTATTAACAATTAATTAAACCTCTCCGAGCAATCACAAAACATTATTTCAATTTTTTTTACAGTCAGAGCGTGGTTGCCTAACAAACAACCTAGTAAAATTAAGCATTCCTCTTTTGAATTAGTCAATGGGTTATCTTAAAATATTCANCCTCTCCCAGCAATCACAAACATTATTTCAATTTTTTTTTACAGTCAGAGCGTGGTTGCCTTAACAACCTAGTAAAATTAAGCATTCCTCTTTTGAATTAGTCAATGGGTTATCTTAAAATATTCATTTGCGCAGGCGACTTTTTTTGGCGGTTTTCTGGACTATCGCCAAATATATAAACCTTTATTGCCACCCAATTTACCACCCATTTTTTTAAAAAATTTTCTGCCCCCCTTAATTCAAGTGTCTAGATTCCAAATATGTAAAAACAAATATATGTTTATTCAGAGAAGGTACGTTTTTGTGTCTGATTTCGTAACTTAATTAATAGTTAGCACTAATAATTAGCATATTTGAGGTCACCCCCAGGAACCATTAAGATTGACACTTAGTTCGTGAAATCCGATCATTAGAACGAAAGTTATTCAGGGTGATTCGTTTTTTTTTTTTTTTTTTGCGGACTGTACAAACGATGTTTCCCACTGACTCAAGAACATTATTCTTTTTTTCCCCTTTCTTTCTTTTCTCTTATTCTTTTGTGTTAAACAAAACTTTCAAAGAAAACAAAAATGTAGTAAAATAAAAAATTTTTAGATTTTATCATAAAATGTGACATTAAGGATGCCAGTTTTTTAAAAAAAAATATTTTATTTATTCTTACTTTTTAACTAAACAATTTCCTCCATTATTGCATTTCATGTTGGCCTGTTACTGCAGCCCCCTTTCATTCGGCCCTGAGTCGATCACGAGCTACTCGTAGTAGCTCAGATTAACGCTCCAGCAGGATGACCTTAATTCATCCACTTTGCCAATAAACTGTATCTAAATTGTTGGGTTTTTTTTCTTCTTTTTTTAAAAAAAAAATCTATAGTTTTTTTGATTGATAGCTCAAAGATTTTATATTTTATTTCAGAACCGTCGTTGAATAGCAGAACCAAATATTGAATTTACGGCTGCTAATGTTAAACTCCGTAGCCTTGTCATTTTGAACCCTATCCCGAAGACAAGGGAACCATTGATATTGGCGGAAATTTTACCTTCGTGGAGGACTTTTTGGATGGGACGAATCCTGCATTTGCGTTACATGAAGAGGAAAATCACGAAAACCTCCCGTAATTATCTTGATGGTAAGGAGACTCTAACCCATGATCCGTCTATCACTGAGGATATTTTACGTCAGCACTGTGGTCAGAGTAAGCCAGATACGGAATTCGTATCGACCAGCTATAGCTGAGATTCGAACCGGTGTCACCTCAATCGAAGGCGAACGCTTTATCCTGTCAGTCATCACGGTTCCATAATTAGATTTCAAAAATTTCATTTCAGTTCGGCGACCACTTTTTTATCTTAAGGGATTTTGTTCAAAAAGAATGGAAGCTTTTGGAGTTCGTTCCAAGCTGTTCATACGATACGGTTCGAAAACTGACTGAGAAGTTTAAGGAGTCTATCTTAAGAGAAGTGGGGAGATCCTTCTCTTTTTGTTATGACTAAACAACAAATATTTTGAAAACAAACTTTTCATTTTAATATGAAATATTTTCCAACGCAAGACCAACAGTATTATCATGCTCTTTTTTATCAAAATAAAAATTCCTATAAAATATACATTTCGGAATCTGATTGGTGCATATTGTAATATCTTCTCTAACCACAACTGGAATTTAAGTGAATTGCGCATTGTGTAGTTTCACAAGCATGTTTTAATTTTGAAGAGAGTAAGTTCGATGGAGATACTCTTCTACTGAGATATGGATCAAAATGTTCTTTTATTTGATAAATTTTAATTAAATTGCTTTTGTTTGTGACCAAGTCCAGTCGGAATTTATGATTAGAATACGTTACAACTATTTTATTTTATATCCGTTGTTGAACAGCCGAACCAAATTTTTTGGTTTTACGACTGCGAATGTTCAACGCTGTCATTTTGGAACACAATCCAGAAGACAAGGGAATTCCTAGATCAAGTATTGGGAAAAATTGTGGAGGACTTTTTGATGGAATTAACCCGCATTTGTGTTACACGGAGAGAAAAACCACGAAACTCTGCCACGGTTAGCCTGACGACAAGAGGATTCTAAACCATGTCTACCGTAGAGGATATTTTACGTCAGCACTTTGGTCAGAGTGAGCTGGGTGGGAAATGTGTATAGACCAGCCATCGCTAGAATTCGAACCCGGTTCACCTCAAGGGAAGGGGAACTCTCCCCCTGAGTTACCACAGCTCACGTTACAATTTTTTAAAAATAACAACTGTGTAAAATTTCGTAAACCTAGAGTAAATATTTATGGTAATATGGACATTTTTATTAAAAATTAATTTTTCCGCCTTAGTTTTTTTTTTCTTCGTTTTTTTAACTATAACTTTATAAATATTCAATGGAATTAAACAAAATTATTGTAAAAATGTAAGATTAATTATGAAATTGTTTATTTAAAATTTTTAAAAAATTCGTTTGAAACTGCACAAGATATGAGCATTAAAGCTAGTTTTTTTATACTGCGCATGCGTAGAAAAATTTAAAAAAGCTTTTTCATAATTTTGTAGGAAATCGTATTTAGCAACTAATGATGAAAGCTTTATTCGAATATCTTGAAAATTTAAAAAGTTTCAAGCAATTCAAGTTGTTTTTGTACTTTTTAAAAGAAAGCTCAAAACAATAAGGCCACAATTTTCTAAACAGAATTTATTCAAAATGAGATCGGCATTGTGGGGGGGGGGGATCACCCCTATAAAAGTATGTTTGTAACAGATTTATACTACCTTAAAACTGAATTACCATCTTGTGGCGAAACTTTTGAGTTGAACTGCGGCAACCGATTGGAGAACATCTCCCAAATAATCTCTCCGTTTAAGAGTTATGTGAGTTTCGTTTTGTTAATATGTTTTTTTTTGTAATTTGTAACTGTTTTCTGTGCTCTGCTAGTAACTATATAAATAAATAATTTCAGAGCTAGCCCGGTATTTTGTTTTCTTATTGTTTATTGAAAAATGGTTACGTGTTTTCTTTCTCTCTAATACTATCTAAGTTTAGTTTCCGGACGCTTGTTGTAAGGTATTATCATTTGTTCTTAAATTTCGTCTTATGATACAAAAGAAAATTTGTGCACAACCCCCTGATCGTTTTGAGCTTTCTTTTGAAAAGTACTAAAACTTCTCAGAAAATGGCTTGAAACTTTTTAAATTTTTAAGATATTGAAATCAATTTTTTTCATTAGTTGCCAAATTGGCTATATTATCAGAAAAGAAATTCTAATGTAATTTATAATTTAACTTAAGTAAAAGTCTGTTGTGAAAAGAAACTATAATAAATATAAATAAAAAAGTGGAACTCACTGGGATTTAGATGTTTCCCCGATGATCCCCCGCAGAAGGTGGAGCACTTCTTCATTTTTAAGCAATTCCTGTAATTCTTTGATTAATAACGCTAATCGGCGAGCAAGTTTAGGCTTCGAATTTGATGTTGCTCGAGGGCTCTTTCTGCTGGGGCGGGTCTCGCTCCCAGTTTAGTTGGCTGTGTGGTTTTTGTAACAATTACAGCATTTTGGAGGTGTTGTTCTGTCTTTGTTGCATTCATGAGACCTGTGGTTTTCAGCGCATTTTACACACCTTGCAGGTGCATTGCAGTGGCTTTGTGTATGTCCGTAATTTTGGCAGTTGTAACATTGTATAGGTCCTCGACCTCCTCGAAATCGTTCGATTTTGATCGGGATCTGCTGTATGTTGTTGACTTCGAATACTCTATAGTGATTCGCCGTTGATGTTAGGATTATGAGAAAAGTGGAGCCGATAGGCCTCTCCCGTTCTCTTCTTAAACTGCACTATTTTAAAGGTTTCAATATTGTTTTCATGCAATTCTGTATTGATGGCATCTGTATCAAAGTCCACAGGCAGGCCCCGAACCAAAACCTTAATAAATCTAGCTTGCGGTGTCATTTCAGGTTTGCTGGGTGGATCCCGTACTTTGTCGGTATCCTCCTTAGGTTTTGTTGTCGGCAAGATAGTGGCGTCATCTGTTGAGTTATGTTGGCTAGAAAAAGGACAGCTGTTTGTAGACATGAGTGTAGAATTATCTTCAATTATTTTGACTGCATTTTGCTTTTTCTTCTTCTTTTTTTTTACTTTGCTGGTGGTTCTGTATTATTGTTATTATTGATGTCCGTGTCAGTTTCTGTATTCGGTGTTGTATTCAGGTTTTCATCTTTATTTTCCATGGTTATGTCTTCAGTGCTTAGATTAGTTTCAGTCATTATTGATTCGACTTGAATGGATTTTTTATTCATCTCCTTGTTTTCTTCTGCTTCAAAGTTTTTCCTCTTCCATCTGACGCGATAAGCTGCATTTGTCAGTTTTAGGAAGTATGAGTATTCATATTCTCCAGGGTAACTTGATCGTATTTGAATGAGCAGTTTGCTAAGTAATTTATCTTAACCAATCAGCTCCTCTGTATCAAACTGAGTGTAAAACTCTACAAGATCGTCAATATGTTCATGTTCAACTGATGGAAAATATCTTTTTGAAATCCCACAGGTAGCAATGATTTCTTCTGATGATGTGGATTCTTTGCAATGCGACGGTGAATTACGACCGGACTGGAGAGTGAAACCTTTCCACCACGAGCTGTTTTATGATACGGCATGACTTGAAAAAACAAAATGGCGAATTTAAAATCCAGTTATCAAAATGGTCAGTTGTCAGTATTGTCTCTCCCGCCTCAGGAACCTGACGAGATCAAAATCAGTATCACTCACCTTGTAACGTTCAGGATAATCAGCATCATGATCAGCATCGCAATGGAGAAGAGAACATCAGTAGAGCATGACCAGCATCAGTAATCGGCATCCTAGACCAGCATGACATCAGCGTAAATGTCTCTAATTCTTCAGCAATACATATCACGGTTCCAGACAAAAACCCTGTTTAGAGTCGAGTTAACATGTCTTATATGCAAGGGAATTGTATTTTTGTAGTGGTAGATACACTACATATACCTTACAATTTAAAATTTTAGGACTACTGTTAAATAAAATAATAAAAATTTACTAAAAATTGTATTTTTCATTGAATTATATTTAGATAAATAAATTTTATAATTGTGTGCAAAAATTTTTCAATTCCCGTAAAAAGTTCCGAGATGTGGTGAAAAGTTAAGAGGTCCAAACTTTGGAACGACGCTCTCCTGACCAAACTATTGGGACTCTATATCCCCAGATTGCGGCTGACCACAAGGGTCAGAAATCCGAATTCGTCGAAACACAGGTATGTTTAATCAGAGAAAGTTCGTTTTTGTGCCCCGATTTAGTAATTTGAAATATAGTCTGCAATATTTAATTAGCATATTTAAGGTCATCCCCTCGAACCATTAAGTTTAAGTCCTAGATCATGAAAAATCTGAACATTAGAACAAAAATTATTTAGGGTGGGCCGTTTTTTTTTTTGGTGCACTGTACGTTATTTTAATTATGTTGCTTAGTTTTCTTTAAAATTATTGTTAACAAAAAAAAAACGTTTTTTTAAATATTTTTTTTTATTTTTTAAATAAAGAACTGAAAACTATTTATAAAGCAAACATTTCTGTCTCAATTATTTTTCATAGTTTACTTTTTCAATTACCCAAAACGGTCTTTATTTTATTTGATATTGATTCGTAATTATTTTTTTTGTTTTATTTTATTTATATTCAATGCATATAATATGTGTGTGATTGGATATTTCAGATGTATTTCTATGTGATTAAAAATGTCGAAAGTTTTATGTCTAATTTGAAGAACGTGCTTTTGCGTCCACTGTGCAATATTAAATTACCCGTAAAAAACTACTAGCTACCTAATTTGGTTACTTTAGAGTTTTGAAGAAAAAAATTCATTGAAGTTCGAATGCATTAGTCTATGTTCGAATGTCTTCGAACAATCGATATGTGAATTATGGGGATTCGGAGAATCAAATGCTATTTCTTTTAATCTAATAAAGCAGCTAAAAAAATAAATTAGCAAAAATTTAAATCTAATAATTTAAAATAAAATCCAAGTTGGTGAAAAAAAAGGCGGATTTGTGAAATAATAATAAATTTTTTTTTAAAAATCACTCAATGTTTGTTGCATCAATCATTTACTAGCTACTGTTCGAGAGTGTTTTACTGTATAATTTTACGTAGGAGATGACAAACGGATTGTTACGATAAATTTTAATGATTCTAAACAGATAGCACGTCCTCAAAATAATATTACGCTTCATTTTCCCTTGGAAAAACGGTTGTTGAAGTTCTGAAAATAGGATGATTTTTTCATTATTCATCTCCTTTACTTTTACATACTACATGAAAGTTACGGAAGAAAAACGGAAGAAAAATTAACAGGTAAGTTTATTTTAACTAGTTTATATACTCCGATTATTATTATTATTATTTTTTCTGTGTGTGTTGAGATATTGCATAGTTTTTTGTTTCCTCTCCCCCTATCTTTCTGTGGTCACTACAGTATTTCTTTAAGAACTGGAACTTTAGTTTGATATTACACAGATAAACAAGCTATAGATATCTGGTATGGTGTTTTTTTTTATCTTATCTTCTTTATATGAGCTGATTTCAAATCTTAAAACCATTTAGTTCTATGACCTCAGATTTTTAAGATATCAACAAGTATTAATTTTCAAGGAATAAAGTTTAATTTTTATAGAATACCGTTTAATGTTTACAAAATTTAATGGAATATTGTTTAAANCATAGTGAATCATTTAAAAATCATTATATATATATGCGTGCGTGCGTGCGTGTGTGTGTGTGCCTGTGTGTGTGAGAGAGAGAGATTTAATCTGACTGTTTTCTAAGCTAATGATCTTATGTTCATGAGTACTCAATGTAATAGCTCAAGTGAAAGATTTAAGAAGTATATCTAAAAACAGATGGGTGATAGAGACAAATTGCATAATTTGTCTCTATCTAAAAAAAAGATGGGTGAAAGAGACAATTGCACATTTATTTTAATTGACTTAAAAAATGTATTGCACACTAAGATATCCGAAACTTTTTAAAATTTATGTGTCAGTGTTATTCCTAATTATTTTATGAATCCAAATCGCTTGTTTCTTGTGCTCATAGTTAGTAAATTATATTTCCGTCTCAAACTGCGATTTTTTTTTTATCAAGAGTATATATATAGTTACATAATAATTTAAAATGCTGATAATCTGAAAATAAATAAGTAAATAAAAAAAAATGTAAAAAGAAATAATAATAGTTGTATTTAATGCCCTGGATAGATAAAGGAGCGACATGCCGCCATCTTGGTTACCGCAACTTTTTTCAATGTAGAAATGCTGAGTTTCTATTCTTAAACGCGATTTTTCATGGCTGAAATTTTCATGTTCTTAAAGATAACTTAAATATTTACTATTTTCTCTTTTTCTTTTTTTATTTGAAATTAGATATTTTGCTTTTATTCCATTCAAGGAAAATAATATCTTTTCTAGAACATAATAAGGTAAAGCTTTCTCATTTCGTCGCTTTCTCATTTGCGATAACTTTTTTTTCTAAACTCATTTAAATTTCTTGTAGTCGAATTTTTATGAGGTTCAAAGGGTTAAATATAGTTAGATGTAATTAAAATAATATCAGTTTCTTAAACAATCAATAAAACAGTCAATAATTAGTAAATAGGAGCTTTGTTACATTTAACAGCAAAATAGATGAGTTGAGAATTCTTATTCAAATTCAGACTATTAAATATAAAAAATTTATTTTGCACTGTTGCAAAATTTTACTATAATGTATGAAATATTTAAAAAATATAAAATAAAGGAACTAAGACTTCAAATAGGAATTATATCATCTTATTAAAACGTACACTTTTTAAATTTATTCATTTGGAAGATATTTAATATTTTGTACTAGTTTACTTTCAATCCCGGCAACAAAACACTCAAATATTTAAATGCTATTAAAATTTATTTTTAAAGTTTTCCAATTTAAAAATTATTTAAGTTGAAAACAATATTGGTAGTCTTTTTTCATTTCTTTCAGGTGAATATATCTAATGCAATTGAGTTTGTTAAACCTCTAATTGAAAAAAAAAAGCGAAACATATTTAACAAATTTTTTTGGCCGCCTGGATAGCGTAAATGTTCCACTGTGCGTCGACGAGGATCATTTCTAGGTAAATACAAGTAAATTTAACTTGAAAGTCATCCACAAAAACGACTTTCTCTCGATGTGAGTTGGGTTCTAAATTGCAATAAATCAGTAGTTCTTTGGGATCCAAATTACAATATTTAAAATAAGTTTTCTTACCTCAAATTTTCTTACTCAAATTAAAAAAACTGTATTTATCAACTTTTATGAAATGGACATAAAATACCCAAAATTCTTTACTAAACACTTTAAACCATTAAAAATTTTAGCAATTTTTTGAAACTTTAAACTCAGTCTATAACGTTTAATACTTGCTACGATGAAAAAAGAAAAATAATTTCATTCAATCATTGAAACGAACTGATTCATCGATTATTAAGCTCATTTGTGTCCTGGTGCAGATTAAAAATTACAAGAATACGGAACAAGTTTTATTGTAATAATTCTACTGTGTTCATAAAATGATTATCTATTATCAAAATACAAATTTCAATATTTCACTTATGTTGGTCAGTAAAAAATCAGAACAATTTATTATAGTTCTTTATTCAATCAAAGGAGAATAATATTTGCTGTGGTGGAAAAAGAAGAAGAAGTAAAAAAAACGATTTAGAATTTCATTTGTCTTTCGATTAGGGTTCCCCAAATTACAAAAATACAGAATGAGATTGTATTGATAGACTGTTTATCGATGAATAAGAAATTAATAAAATGAAATACTCTTAAGTACTTTACATAGTGAACCATTTAAAAATCATTGCAATTTATTAAACTTCTTAATAACTAAAGAGAAAAATTTTTGTTATCTGGTGAAAATAGAACCACGATAGTTTGAAATAATTACTTTCATTAAAGTAATGAAAATAATTGATTAGATTTGATAAAAAAATCTTTAAGACACACAATTCTGCCTTTAAGAGATCGAATAGTTTACAGGAATAAATCGAAGTTTTACATTTAGAAGAATCATTATACTAAATGAATCATTTTAGTTTATCAAAAAAGTAAGTTAATAGCCGAGAAGAAACCTAAAATGATTTACAAGCTAAGTATAATTTGAAAATCCTTTTTCGACTTACTCCAAACCTTTATTTTGTTAACTATTTTTAGTTTCTTAATATTTTTTTTACCATTATTAACAACCTGAAGCAAATCAACAAAAATTAATAAATAAATAATTGTTATAGTTTTCCCTATTCATGTTATTGTCGAACAGATATTGATATTTCTTCAAATTCTTAGAAATTGAAAATATTGTAATGGTGTACCTACAAGTGACGTAGTGTGGATTTCTCGATCTTGATTCGTTGCTGAAACATGCCATTTGTTTATGTTAACAACTGTTCTTTCCATTCTATTTCGAATTAAGCCAAGCCGTCAAACATCAATTTTCTTAAATGAATTTTCTTAAATTCTTTCTATATTCTTACACAAAGATTTCAATTCTATCACTATATATTTCTTATTTAGCACAAAAACAGACAGGAATCCATTTAGAACATAAACATACTAATTATGGATCAAAGTTGCCAGGTACACATAGCAAAACTATATCACAATTACAATAAAATGCATAAACAAATAATAATTCTAAGTTAAGCAGAAGGCGTGGAAGAGAAGTAATTATATTTCAATTAATTCGATGTGGGATACGACACTGTATTTAATTAACTTCACGCAAATTAACATCCCAGCTTATGTGGAAAAAACTTGGCTGAAATTTAACATGTCATTTTGCTTAAGAGCGATCAGCTGGCTCTGACGTCATAGGTCACATGTGTGGGTATGCATGGTCTTCTTCTTGAAATGCAAGTTAGCACCCATTTCTAAACGATTTAATTCAAATAGAGCATTTTCAATGTTTAATTGGGGTTAGAATTTATGACGGAAACTGACTTTAAAATAATGAAGTATATATCTAAATTTATATTTATTGCATTCAATTTAAGTCTAATATGTCTTTCTTTAAAAAAGAGTAAAAACAATTTTAGGAAAGGTATAACATATTTTTTTCAAACTGTTTTGATGGTGTGTTTTGCTTTAACGACTTTAGTTTCATGGAAATTTGACGGAGAAATAAACAGCATTACAATAGGAAATTTTCTTTTGGCAGTAGTGATAGTGCTTTTTAGAATTATTCTATTATTGAAACAAAGTGTAATGAAGCGAATTTTGTGTTACAACTTGCCGTGTCAGAGAGACAAATCTACGAAGAAATGGTTCATTTGCTCGTGGATTACAGCGATAATAATATTGCACGTGATATTTGCTTTTTATTCTGTACAAGCATTAAAAAACGGAAACCACAAAGGACTGTATAATATTAATAACATGGATTTAATATTTAAATCATTGTTCATAGTAATATATATTTTCTTTAACACGATATGTTTTATATTACCAATCAGTACATTCTCAATATTTTATGTAATTGTTTGCTACATATTTATTCTGAGACTAGAAAACATTGCAGACAGACTATCATCAGGTGGTCCAGTTGATTATGATAAATTAATTCAAAAGTTAGATGAAATTAAAACTGCGGTCTACATTGTTGATGACAAAATTTCGGTATTGGTGTTCATGGTGTTCGTTTTTGTGTCGGCTGCAACATATTTTTCTACTTCCACAATCTTACACCCTGTTCTATTTAGTAACATCGAAATGCGTCTTGCTCTATGGTCTTTATTTGTTAACAACTTTTTATTAGTTATAACCGTGACTGTTTCTGCTTCTCTGATGTCAGAGGTTTCTTCAAAAATAAGATTCAAAGCAAATAACCAGCCTGACAAAGCGGAGTTAAGGAGAAAGTTTTTGTCTGCTCTTAAAAGTGAAGTCAATTTCACCGTCTGGAAAATTATACCTATTAAAAGAAATTTCATTATAGGGTACATCGGAGCCATGTTTACCTACATTGTTTTATTTGACAACATGAAACCACAGTGACAAACCGCATAAAAAACCTATTAATACTGTTACCCAACTTAGTATTTTGATTTTTTTTCTTTTTAGTTTTACAAACAGCCCGTTTCTCCTTTCCTAAAGAAACACAAAATATGTATCCGTAAAAGCTCACAATCATATTAACTAGCTAATCTTAAGATGGACTAGGATGATAATTTAAAGTACGGGATCAAAAACTTTCTCAATTTATCATACAAGAAAACATTCCCAAACTGAACTCTCAAAATTTTCTGAAAATTTCACAGGTATTAAAAAAACTGAGAGATAATCCATAGTCTGAAAATTAGCTGCTAAATTTCAAAGGCAAAGCTATAAAAAAAATTATAAAAATTGTCACTTAACGCCCATTGCCAATTTGCGAAACCAGGTCATCCGAGTTTTTATTGCGCGATTTTAAATTTATTGAAGAGTGATTTTGCATTCGAAATCATTTGATATCCTATTTAAACATATATTTTCCGTTTAATAGTGCATTTTCTATTATTTTTTACAAGAAGTTTCATGAAATAAAAAAAAGGCTTTAATTTTCTGTTATTTTGTTTGATAATGAAAATCACTTTTATATTTGAGTTTAATCGAGGATTCCTTTTCTCTATATTGAAAAGCCTTGTTGGTAGTATTGTTAATTTTTTTAAATCGATTTTTTTAAGAGAAAAATCTTTTTATAAGTTTAGTGACCTTAAAATAATGTCACAACAGATAAATACTTTTAACGAGGTGTGGACGTTGGGCAACGAGTTTCCTATTCAAGAACTACCTGATTTTTCAGATGCCTGAATAATTAAAAAAAAAAATAATAATGAACATTTTGATGAAACTTGAATGTATTTAAGTGAACTTATGCACCGGGGCCAAGAGAAAAAGGCGCATAAATGAAAAACTTCAATATTCTAAAACGCAACGTAAATTGCAGTGAGAATATGAATAAATATGTTGCTAAAGATTGAATGTTGATATTTATACTGTTTTGGTATTTAGTAATATAATTATACAAAGAAAAAATTTAACATACCTTAAGACAATTTATTTCCTTACAAAATAATCTTAATACATTTTTGCATTTGTTTTTCCCGACTTATTTCAAAAACAGTTTCCTCCAGTTCAAATAAATGGGATAAGGGGGAGTTTCAGAAGCAAAATTAAATTGTAAATAGTCACAAATAGTGTCTAAAGTTTCCAATACTGTTGTGTGATTTGGAGGAACTTTATCATCCTCGTCAGTATCATCCACAAGTTTTAGTTAGATATAAATGAACACTTCTTCACAAAAATTTGAGTTTTATGGGAGGGGGTGAAACATCACATGATAAATTTCTAAGAAAAGTACTTGACGTCATAATATGGTGCACAATAAGTTGTTCGATTATTAATCTCACTAAACAGATTGCCTCCTTTTATTTAGTTATGATGCCCATCTGACTGCAAGTAAGTGATCGCGGTCTCTTTCATCTTTCGTATTCCAGGTGTCTTTTTTTTCTCTAGAAAGCAGCATGGGAGTAAAACTAATCTCTGCACAAGAGGAATGGTCATTTTCTAGAAGATGAATGGGCTTTCATTGTTGTTGTTGTAACAGATAAGACACCCTATTCAAAATTCTAGAAAGAATGTCTTTCCAGAAACAGCAAAAATGAAAAGGTCACAGGGGGAAGCAAATTCAATAGGATCTAACAACATATATTTCTTTTCATCTGTAACAAGGATTGCTTATTTGCTTCATTTTTAATTTTAATTTTTTTTAAATAAGAAAAAATATTTAAAAGATTAAAAAATTAAAATATTAGCCTAAAATCTCGGCGCATAATTGAAAAAATGACTTTTAGAGCGACTCATAAACGAAGGATGTTTATCATTATTTTCCTATCTAATGTACTGGGACCTATAAAAATCGTCGTATAAATGAAAAAGGTGCATAAAAGAGGAGGTGCATAAGTGAGAGCTCTCTGTATTTGCGAAAAATTTAGCGATGAACTAGGGTCATCGCTATGAAAATGAGTTTTATGGTTTTAATTTCGACAAAACAGAGACGACTGATAAAACTTTTGTAGATTGGGAGGCTGATATTGAAGTATGTTAAGATTTTCCATTTGAAACAAATCGTTTGTTGATGATGTGTGCACTTAAAAAGAAAAAAAGATTCGTGATTTGAAGGTAGTCAGATGTTTAATAATTGGGATACCTGCAAGTGACGTGGGAATTTCGATCCTGTTTGGGGCTGTTGAAACATTTGCTGACTGCTTTTTTCCATCCTGTTTCGAGTAAGCCAAGTCCATCAATTCTCTTGAGTGACACATACTACATTCTTACACGAAGATTTCAATTATTTCACAATATATTTCTTACTTAACAATAACAGGCATGTTGAACATAAACAAACTAATTACGCATCGAAGTTGCCAGGGACGCAAATTGTGGAGAACTTATGTGGAGAAACTGAACTTAAACATGCCATTTCGCTCAGAAATGATCAGCTGGTGCTGACGTCGTAAGTCACGTGTGTGGTTATCTGTGATCGTCTTCTTCTGGAGTACCCAATTGTCATTTAAAAAGGAATCTCATTAAGAGAGAACACTTCCTGACAGAATGAAAGTGTTTCATCCATGATACGACCCATTCGTACGCCAGAATACCTGCAATCAGCTAAGATGGAAAGTTGCTGTCACCTTTATTTTTTTGTGGAACATAAGAGAGAAATTGGAACCCGAGTTTGGCAAAATGTGTTTCCATTCGACATTAATGCCTTTATTTCAAACTCTAAGAAAACGGGATCAAAGGATTTATGCGAATATTTAAGGTATTTTATGAAATTATATTTTTATTGACACCTTTTAAAAACAAATATTTGATGGCAACCAACGGGTAAAAAATGCTCACAACTCATCTAGTTTCCGTTCGGGGAAAGTTTCTGATTTAGTTACAACCAAACAACTGATATTTTCCAATATTTAAAAAAGGCAATCCACAATCAGTTTTATTCACCATACTGAATAAACATGAGGAAATACATACTAAGTATTTTAAAAATAAGAGTAATTTCATTTAATGTATAATGTAAAATCAAGAGCATTTGCTCGATGTAGCTGATGTAAAATATGCTTTTTCTCATGAGCTTCATACTTGCGATACTTTTAAAAATGTAATCCTTTGCCGTCAATCTATTATATTACCTTTTATATAATTACTGGGATGTCTTTTTTATTTTCCGAGAAGATTGGTTTTTCATTTGTGAATGCAGCTTAAAAGTGTTGAAACTAAAGTTATCGAAATAAGATAATATAATTTCACGAATCGAAGTAAGATATTTACCTAGTAAAAATAATGATTCATTTAAACAATGTCAATTTATTTGTTAGAAGTAATAACTAACAAGTGAATAATCTTTGCTGACAAAGTATGGTTGAAATTAAATTTAGAACAATTTGTATTAATATTGTACCTTTATAATGATGACTCTTTGCAGATCGTAGAAAATGTGGCTAGTAGATATTTTGAGTGCTGGTTTCGGCATAGGTTCATGGATTGCCATGACTGGTTTGTGGGTAGAGCTTCCACTCTTGGTGCAGAGATTGCCAGAAGGATGGGCATTGGCGTCTCAGCTCTCTTTATTTCTTCAAGTGAGTATATGGAGAAAAAAAAATTTAGAACTTCGATGCGCAAAAATTTAGCATTTTAGCCCTTCACTGGTCGTATCGCGTTAATCGGCAAACAACACAAAAACAACAGCAACAAAAAGTACTGTGTATGAAAATCGCAAAAAAAACAATGAACTATAATAATAAAAGGAAGAGTTTTTCTGTCTGTCTGCATCTCTCATAACTCCAGAACCGCTTGCACTAGCGTTCTGAAATGTGGGCAGTGGTTGAAAGAGAGGAGCAATTTTAGCCCCCGATCCTAACAAGTATTAAAAAATTTCAGCTCAAACGTTCTTGAGAGACCTTTGAAAAATGGAGTTTTCCCATTGGCTTAGAACTCTTGCCATTGATATTAATTAAACTGTAGATTCTTCTCTTTTTTTTCCCCTTCAAATATTATTATGATAACATCAGTGATATTTTTCTAGTTAATAGCTCTCATTCGAATTCTTTTGCGCGTTCTTTAATGTATAGTTTTTTTATTCGTCAAGTCAGATAAATTCAAGGATTAATGTAAACGTGGTGACATAAGAGGACAAAGTGCGAAAATATCATTTATCTATATTAATAAAATGAAGAGTTTGTCTCTCCTATAACTCAAGAACCGTTTGGTCTATCATCCTGAAATTTAGACAGCAGCTGCAAGGGGACTCTCTTCTTAAATGAATTAATAATGTTTCTCGATTAATTTTGATTACAACATAACTTATTGTTTTATTTTAACTAGTACTTTCTAACAAAATTAATTGTCATGTCGTCAAAAATGGCACATTTTTTTTTACATTAGTCCTAAACGAATTAGTATCGTTTCTCCATTAACTTTGCTTTTTTTTACTTGGCTTATTTTTTTTATTTCAGTTAGTACCCATTATTAAAATTAATCACGCATCATTTTTGTTAATAATAGGATGGCTATTTTTTACGTTTCCCCTGAAGGAATTATTACTAATTCTCCTTTAATTTAACCTCTTAGTACATAACTTTTTTTTTCAATTCAGTTACCGATGATTTTAGATCACTTAGTTTTATCGAAACACGTTTTAAAAGCGTAACTATAAACCAAATATACACATAGTTTCAGTTAAATTTAGAAACACAAAATTTAGTGACACAGTCCACCTATGCTTCCACTTTTACGTTGATCGTTCAATTAATTTGACAAAACGAATAAAAAATAATTTAATACTAAGAATGTGCAATAAAATTCTTTCTTCAATGAAAGTTAAAAGCTAGAAAACAACTGATGTTATCTTTAAAATATTTGATTAAAAAAACGGAATTGTCTGAAATTTAGTATTTATCAATGGTAAGTTCTAAACCAATAAAACAATTCAATACGTATTTCGCTAATCTTGCTCGAACGGTTCATAGTAGGCTATTCTTGTCATCCAATGTCGACAGTGACTTTTTCTGTGCTTTGCAAAGTTTCCTCACTTTCAGTCTGATAGTTTAAGAGTTTAACAAGGACAGACTGACAGATCTTGATAGACTCTTAAACTACATCGAATTTAATAAGCATAGATTTTAAATTATGTAGCATCTTGTAAAATAGAGTTGGCTGCCCTCAAAAATAGACATTAAATATTCAAAACATTGAATACTTTTTTTTTTCAAAAAAGGAGCAAATCCTACAAGATTTTATCACGTTTTAATTTTTTTCTTAAAGTTTTGTATACTTTTAAAAATTTAAATGATGCTGCAGTGGAGCAACTTTCCAAATCATTAAAAAATCTAGTTCACGAACACTTTTATTCTTTAAAAACGTTAGATTACCCTTAAATTAAAATTATATATAATTTTAGGCTGGACAAACTATACTTCGAACAAAACAAACTAAACTTTTGAAGCTTATTAAACTCAAAACAAACTTATAAAACTCGAGCCAAAACTTAACTGTTACGAGCTCACAGCAGTTTTAAAAATAGCATATAAATCACTAAATAGCTTTATTTCCATGAGAAGATAGACTTCAAAAATAAATAAAGATTTAATATAAGTGGAGAAAACTATACTCCATTACAAGTTTAAAAAATGACCATTTCATATATATAGGATTTAAGTAATCATCTGCGACCGCATATAATTCCGTTTTTATTTCGTTAGCAAAATATACAAACATGCTTTCGAAACAGCATGAAAGTTAAACTCGCCCAGCAGAAATTTAATTCGAACTATCTTTTACGATTTACGTCATAGAATTATTTAAAAAAAAGGTTTTAGTTTCATAGTCTAACTTGTATTTTAGACTTGGCGACATATTTCGATAAATGAGGAGAACATCCGCTCTTGAAAATGAATAAACTATATGACGTAGCAAGAGCGCTGGATTTGATTGGACTACTAAACATGGAGTGTCTTATACTGACATGTTCTAACCAAATCAAATGAGAGATATAAAATATTTAACTTTTGTTTAGCTGTGGAAGAAAATCGTCTGCAAAGAACAATATTTGTTATTCCTTTACGGTGGGAACTTTGCATCCATTCGACGTGCACTTAGATGCAAACAAGTTCTCTCCCTGGGGATAATGGTTTATTCTAAACTTGCAACAGAGTATTTTAAATGAAGAAACGTTTCGTCATGCTTGCAAAATTTATAAACTATAAAAATAAAAAAAATTGTGTTATTCTGATTAATATCTTATATCGAAAGAGTTAGTCTAGGTAGCTAATATAGGTCCTATACTCTACGGATTGCTTCATCATTGCTGGCCAAGATGCACGACGGAGCGAGCGGCGACGCATTTTCAGCTGGCTGTTGGAACTTTGTCCACTTTCCTCTTGATCTTCATGTGGCACTGGACTTTCTTTGGACGAAGTATACCGTTTTTCATTCTCTCTTTTGGCCTATCTCTCGTTGACTGCACCTCCTCTGTTGTTTTCCTTCCTTTCATGGCAAATTTCAGGTAATTTCATCTTTTTTTTTTTATTCCTCATCACCACTAATGAAGATTTATTTTGTTTCTTTTTTCCTTTTTAATTCGTGTGTCATTATGTCAGATGTACCCTGTTAACATTACACCGAGTAGTAAAACTCAGGAGCCTAGTAAAACTTGAGATAAGCTTATAAGGAACCTACAAGAGCATGAATTGGGAGACCAAGATTGGGATACCTATGAATTTTGCCCCAATGGTTAACGAAATGAATGAACGATGTGCCTCTGTATTTGAAAATAGATTAACAATGGCAATGCAATGTCGAAAGTTGCGAGAAAAGTGCGACACGTAGCTCCAGAGAGTCTAACTTTCATTTGTAACTTTCATTTATAACTCTTTTTTATCATTAGATTTGTTTATATTTTGCCAATTTCTTTATAGTGAGCCGTGGTAGCTCAGGGGATAGAGCTTTCGCCATCCAATGAGGCGAACCGATTTCGACTCACTGACCACAATGTTGATGTAAAATATAATCAGTGGTAGACGGATCATGGGTTAGAATCCCCTTGCCGCCAGGTTAATCATGGGAGGTTTTCCTCTCCATGTAACTCAAATACGGGTGAGTTCCATTAAAAAGTCGAGTCTTCTGGATAAGGCTCAAAATCATAAGGCTACGGGAGTTGAATATGAGCAGTCGTGAACCCAAAATTGGGTCGTCTGTTCGACGACGGTTATAAAATAAAATATAAAATTTCATTATAGTCAATTACTGTGCGAAAATAAAGTCGGAAGTTCCCAAAAGGAATTTGGCACAGTTTTGGCGTAAATGATTTACGGGATAACGCAGAAGTACCCGATAATTGTAGGGTGTTAATATTTTATTTTTATTTCGTTACAGGTCCCGTTACTTAACGCCCTATCTAGTGGGTGAGGGGGTGAGTGGCCTCTTACCCAGTCTCGTGGCCATGGCTCAAGGTATTGCGAATCCAGAGTGTGTTAATGAGACTCACACAGTTCTCGTTGAGGGAGTCAACATCACCGAAGTCATTCTGATACCACTCATCAAAGAGCCCAGATTCGAACCTGAATGGTTCTTCGCCATCCTGTTGGTCATGGTCCTACTCAGTTGGATTGCTTTTATTGTTTTGGATAGGAGCCCCAGCTGCAAGAAAGAAAAAGTTTGTTCCATTATGTTTTCAATTTATTAGATCGTCAAATAAGAAATTTGTACGAAAAAAAAAGACACAGTAGATTGAAATCTTACAGATATAAGGAATTATTTCTTTAATCAAAGCATGCATCCATATTTTCATTTTCACCGTGTAAGCGGCAACCTTGTTCATGCAAGTGGAAGAAAATCCTGGAGTCAATTAATTTCTAAAAGACCAGTTTTATAGTATTTTTGGAATTAAATTGGTTTTTAATTTAATAGTTGGCCAAATTTAGAAAGAAGTGGTAGTTAGTGTCTAATGAGTGTAAAGGATGATGAAGAATTTCCAATTCTTGTACTTTCGCTCTAGTCATTTGCGCATATTGTGGTTTGGCAAAGACGGGAGATAATTTGTTGACCAACCTAAGTTAGGGAGATGATCTGTTGGCCAGTCTTTGCATCCTTTCGTCCAGCTAGTTGCAGTATGTTTCTTTTGTGACCTTTGAGTCGTGTTTTGGTGATTGAGTCGTGTTTGCATCCTTGAAAGCCTCGAAACACTAAAACCAAGTCTATAAATATGTATAATATAATTGACTGCGACCACGCAGTCAATATTCTTGTTAGAATATTCTTGTCTTGTTGCCAATATTCTTGCAGTTCTTGCTAAAACTCACGCTTAATAATAATACTTTTATGCGAATACCATTAGTACTAGTGTGCGAATAGTACTAATGCAAATTTCCGATAATATTACTTCGATAAGATGCACTTTTCAATAAACTCAATTTTTAGAAAAAACATATTTTAATTTTTAGTGCTTACAACGAATTTTTCAAGCAGGTAAGATCTGTAAATTTTCATTAAAAGGAAGAAAAAAAAGCTAAAATATTTAGCCAATTTTAAATTATAAGCTGTTAAAGTTGACACATCCAACCTATAAATTTCATCTTTGATGACCTAATACTATTACTATTGTACTATTTATTATAATAGCAATCTATTAAGATTTTTTTTGAGGTACATAAACGAGAAAAGTTATACCCGGTGTCGTTACCTGAAGTAGTGGTTTCCATTTTCTTTCCGGCAATAGAATCTCAGATAATTAACCTGCTTTCAGCTGAACCCCAACTTTATAATGAAGTATATAAAGGCAATTCTGAACGAATTTACCAATAAAAGCTTTATTTAGAAAATACTTCATATGAAAAAATTCCATTCCCTTTATTATTTTAGATGATCTTCAATTAGGGAAGCCGTGATAGTCTCAGGGGATAGAACTTTCGCCTTCTAATGAAGTGAACTGGGTTCGAATCCCAGCTATGGCTGGCTGATACGAATTCCACACCCGGCTTGCTCCGACCACAGTGTTGACGCAAAATATCCTCAGCAGTAGACGGATGAGGGGTTAGAGTCCCCTTGCCTTCAAGCTAACCGTGGGAGGTTTTCGTGAATTTTTTATCCATATAACGCAAAATGCGGGTTTGTCCTATCAAAAAGTCCTCCACGAAGGCAAAATTTCTCCCGATATTTGGTCCTGGAGTTACCTCGTCTTTTGGATTGGGTTCAAAATGACAAGACTACGGCTTTAAACATTGGTAGTCGTAAACCCAAAATCGGGTCGGCTGCTCATACGGTTATAAAAAAAAATTTCAATTAGGGTTTATCGTTCTAGAACTGTATCTAGTCTAATAATGAATTAGTTTTTGATGTATATATATATATAAGTTGAAAATGAATAAATAAAAGTCAACTTATATTTTTCTTAATGAAAATTAAAAAGAACTGCTATACATGTTTGTTAGAGAAGCAGGGCTTCCGCTACGGTAGCTTTTTTCGCAAAATGCGAAAAGACCCCTCAAAAATGCTAAAATTCAACAAAGCATTTTCGCATTTTTGCTAAAGGATTTTACTANTCATACGGTTATAAAAAAAAATTTCCATTAGGGTTTATCGTTCTAGAACTGTATCTAGTCTAATAATGAATTAGATTTTGATGTATATATATATAAGTTGAAAATGAATAAATAAAAGTCAACTTATATTTTTCTTAATAAAAATTAAAAAGAACTGCTATACATGTTTGTTAGAGAAGCATATGTCTTTAACGAATTTATTTTATTTTGGTTTGAAACGTAAGATGGGAAATACTAAAGCAATATATTAATAAATGCACGTTTTTCCCCCGATTTATTCAATATATTGCTATTAAAACGTAATATTTAAAAAAAATGCAATTTCTTTTTTATGGGCCTTTTATTTTAAAAACTTTATGCATAAATGTTAAATAATAGATTATTGATTGGGTCTAAGTGTAATTAAATTGTAAATAAAAGTCCTAATTCTTGGAACCACTTTAACAGAGCCCCTCCTTACCTAAATTGTATGCATAGTTCTTGAAAACATAATTTACAGACTAGTTAATGTTTTAAGCTTAACTAAGAGAAGAATAAGAATTTCAAAATAAATGTTTATGTGTTGTTATATAAAAGTTTACATAAATGTTAAATGTTTATATAATTTTAAAATGTATGTTTATATTTTCAAAAATTTATTTCAGTTGAAATACATAAAAAAAGAACGGAATTGCTATGAATTAGTAGAAGTATGTGAAGAAAAGAAATTGGAAGAAAAATTGAAGAAGCAAAATAAATCTCGAACTGTGTATTTCTATTTATTATTCCTCCAATTATGGGCATCCATCATTACATTTGGTGTTTTTCCAGCAATACAGGTAAAATTTTTTTTATCGAAATGTTATGCTTTAAAAAGGAAATAGTTGAAGAGCTTAGAATTCCACAGTGATTTAAATAAGTTATTTTCAAGTCCATCAGGATTTTTTTTTATCAAAGTACTTTTTTATTGCAAAGCAAATGTGATCAAGTTATATGATTCTCACTACGAATATCATTTTTTTAAAAAAAGAAATTTATTTTTGTCTGGTAATGAATTTAACGGGAGAGAAATTTTCCTTAAAACGTCGGTAAAAAAAGAGAAAAAATCGAAACCATACTGAATAACTTTTGATCTCATGATCGTATTTTCCGCACTGAGACTCAATCTTTATGATTTGAAGGGGTGACCTCAACTATGCTAATGAGTTAGTGCAGACGATAGTTACAGAAATCAGTCTCAAAAACGTACATTCTCTGAATAAGCCTGCTTTTTTACGACACATTATAATTCCAAAAGAGGGGATCGATCAAGGAAATGGGGGTCCTAATAGTTTGGTCAGGAAAGTGGTTCAAAGCCTTCATTTTACTTTCTGCGCATTTCGCCATATATCGAGAATTTTATAAGCGAATCAAAAAAGTTCTGCACACAATTGTAAAATTTGTTTATCCGTAGAAAACTCTGAGAAAAATGTAACTTTTAGTAAATATTTACTGTTATTTATTATTTTATTTAATAATAATCGAAAATAATGAACTGATAAACTATTCATTATGTATAACAATGGGAGAAATAATAAAATAAAAAAAATAACGGCTTTTAATTGTAAATTAAGGTATATCAAATCTGGCCGATATAAAGTTTCGGAAAGAGTCAGTCTAATACGAAGTCGTACTGTTCAAGTGGGTGTCAAGAAATTCTTATGGCATCGAAGCCCATTTTTTCAAAAGCCCTGATTTTAATATTAAGAGGGTTCCTGGGACACTGTAAAACGGCTCATCCAAGGATTGTGACTCGGAGGCTAATTCATACGGCAAAAATACACTTCAATAAAATCCTCAACATTATGAGCCGCTCACTATTGGCCATAAAAACGAAGTGTAACCTTATAACCGTGATGACTTCCTTTCAATGAAGGGAAACCGGATTTGAATCCCAGCGACGATACGAATTTCACATCCGGATTAAACTGACCACAGTTCTCACTTAAAATATCATCAGCGGTTGACGGATCGTGGGTTAGAGTCTCTTTTGCCATCAGTCAAACCGTTTGAGGTTTCCGTGGTTTTCCTCTCTATGGAACGCAAATGCGGACTAGTTCCATCAAAAAAGGAAATTTCTTCCAATACTTGATCCAGGAAATCCTTTATCTTCTGGATGGTTAAAAAATTAAAAAAAAAAATAGCACCCCAGAGCAACCCCTTATGTTCTTCAAGAACCCCCAACACTATTGCGATGTGTGGGGACAGTGCGATGTGTGGGGACTGGCATCGAAGAGTGGTGTATGAGTATGCCGGCCCAGACAAAGGTTCCTTTAAAGCCAATTTGGCAATTTCTATTACATAGAAAGAATGATAGCGAGATCGACCTTCTCTTCAGATGAATTCGACGAGATTCATTCTATGTGATGAATCTCGATTTATGACTGAACAGACCAAGCCCCCATTCTTGTTGTTGTAAAAGACTGCTGCTCCTCTACACCCCCTGATACAGATGCAGTTAAAGGAATATGCATGACTGGAGGTCAGACGTAGATCTCTTTCTCTCTCTCTGAGGGGGCAAAGGCCCTGTGTGATGCTATTACCGAGTATTATTATTTTATTTCATAACTGACGTTGAACAGCCGAGCCGATTCTGAGTTTACGACTATCAATGTATCAACCTTCGCAGCCTTGTAATTTTGAAATCAATTCAGAAGGCAAGAGAACACCTGAATTATCATTGGAACAAGCTAGCTTTTGTGGAGAACTTTTTGGATGGCACTAGCTCTCATTTGCGTAACACGAGGAGGAAAACCACGAAAGCCTTTCACGGATACACCGAAGGGAAGGGAATTCTAACCGATGCTCGGTCTACCACTGAAGGTATTTTACTTCAGCACCGTGGTCTGTACGAGCCGTGAGCAGAATTCATGTCTACCAGTCACCACTGGAATTCGAACCTCGTTCACTTTATTGGGAGGTGAAAACTCTATCCCCTGAGTCACCCCAGAATGCTATCAACCTACACTTCGTTTTATGAACGGTAGTGCGCGGTTACACAGAGACCACATTGTTCAGAATTTTATTAAAATTCATAATGAAAACAGAGTAATAAATAAAACATATTATCTTGTTTTATTTTTAATACATGATTTTAAACGGGTGTTTTCTAACCTTTTTCCATCTAGTTCATATCAAAATAACAACTTTAAGGCCATTTTTCTAAAAAAAAGAAAGTAAAAAAAAGAATATCGAATTTTAAGTCCTCATCATTATATTCTTCCCTTTTTTTTTAAACAAAAAAAAAACTCTAATATTTTAGTATATTTAAACACGGGGATTTTTAAAATTCAAAAGAAAATTTGATATTCGAAGAGCTGTGTGAATGAAGTTTATAAACGTGTCCCGCAGTGGACTGATCGTTAAGACATGGTTCCCAGCAGATCACCGAAGTCAACCATCACTGGCTGCGGTCAGTAAGCGAGAGGTTGTCCACTTTGATCAGCCTGCGTAGGGACCGAGGGTGTGCGGTATCGGTCCTCGTTAAACTGTTCTACCTTGAAGTGCTCGACTTCACGTGCAGGTCGTCGGGCTATCGAAGCGGGGGTGCCATCCCCTCTGCAGAGGATCAAAATTGTGATGGCATGTCTTCGGATCATCCTCAGGGATGTTTCCCAGACCGTCGCCTATAGCCTATTGAGCAGCTCTTCCTGAGGGCAAAAATCAGTCCAGAGACAAAACCATTCGCCAGAATCAAGTGAATTTGGCCTAAAATTGGCCGTAAATACATGTGAAATAAAAATAAGTAAAAAGAATGTCACCCAAACGGAAAATAAATTCTATCAAAAAAGTTATTACCATACAAAGATATTTTTTCAGCCTTACAGTTGTCTTCCCTATGGAGAAACTCCGTTTCATCTGACGGTGACTCTGTGCGGCGTAGCCTATCCTGCCGCATGTCTCCTGGCCATGTTTCTGGAAGTGAGGAACATATCCTGGATATCCTGGATGTCTGTGGTGTTCACCATTATTTCTGCCTATGCCATGATTGCTGCCCTCCTCTCCCCTCTTCCACCTCTCCTACACTCAACACTGGGATCCTGCTTGATTGTAATTTCATTTTACTTTCCTTTTATTTTACTTTAGGAACTATTTCGGATTTATATTTTAAAAAAAGCCATTTAAGGTAGAAAAATTCTGCAAAATTATTGTATCTATGCATTTGCGGGCCGAGATAGTCTGGTTGGTAGGGCGTTGGGCCCATGTCCAAGAGGTCACGAGTTTGATCCCCGAAGACTCCCTGTGTAGTAAATGATGACAGGTACACGTTAAATCTGTTGTATCACAAAGTCCGCCATGTTCCCACAGCAAATCAAACCTCTGGGGGTACTGAATGGGAGATTGATTGTTCTCTGGTTCAGATCAAAATTACGATCTGTCTATGAATAAATTGATGCATGAATGGAATCGCCCTGTAAATGGGCTGTGACGTGTGTGTGGCTTATGTCGTATTCTTGGGCATAGATTCAAACAAAATTCAAACCATTCAAACAAGAAACACACCCTCTGCTTAAATTCACTTGGTTTCACCAAGTAAGCCTTCCCCAAGTCAGCTTTTTTCAGGTATTGGTATGTGGCATTAGAAACAACAACATAACTGCATACAACAACATAACTTGATACCAGGTTGAAGATTAAATATATCATAATGTTTAGCACTATAGCCTTAAGTGGGCCATGACTTTCTGTTGAAGATCTCCAGGACAATATGTTTTTTGACCTGGATTGCCAATCAGTTATCCCAATCACTCGAAAATCCACAAAATCGAGCTATCGTTGTTTTGCCATTCATCTATCTCGACTAGTGAAGGTCTTTCATACAAAATTTCGCTGTCAGTCTAACGATTAAACAAACACACATAGAACATTTTCCATTTTATTAAGGATAAGTTGATTAGATAAGATTTATTTAGATAGGGAAAAAAACCAACTTTATTGAACAGTTATCATACTCGAAAATAAACTTTACCTTTTCTACTTGATGTACACGTCTGATGGTTTCTAAACATACGCCGGAAATTAGCGAAAAGCAATCCATGAATTAAGTACATGCATATGAGTTTATCAATTATTGTTGTTAAGATTTAACCGAAACCTTTAAAGTGTGTATGATTCGGTATCAACTTGAAATAAAGTATTCATTTACGAAATTTTTCTTTAACACCGAATTTGGTTCTTACAGTGTGTAGTGGAAACAACTAACTTTCAAAACTCGAGAGAAGAACAATCGTGTAAAGATAATTTCATGTTAGAAATGTGGTCGGTGTGAAGCATTGATGATCAATTTAGCATCATACAGGTTTGAAGATCTCAACGCGTCATCATTAAAAATGTTATTTCATCCCAGCAGCTTTATTTAAACTACGGAAAACTTATTATGGTTATTGTATAAAATCCCACCGAACATTTTATGCTAACACGTACCTGCAAGAGACAATAAGGTATATCGATCCTGATGGGTTGTTGAAACTTGGTATTTGTTTACGTTAGTAACTGTTCTTTCCATTCTATTTCGAGCAAGCCAAGTCCGTCAATTCCCCTTCCTTCTCGCTCCCGTGAAATTTTCGGGCTGGAGTGTTCAGTAGTAATGCGCCAATAAGAATAAAACTGATTCATTTCTTTTGACTGGAAAAAAAATTTTTATTTCTCATTTTACACACCAGATAGCAGTACCAGGATATTTTTAAGGTAATTGTAAATAGTTAGTTTATTTTAAATTAGATACCAACACTAATCAAATGCGAGTATTTGGCAAAATAGACACTTTTATGACCGTTTTCTTGAAAAATAACCGATCGTTAAGGGGTTAAGAGACACATTCTATATTCTTACACACTCTTTCACAAAGTTTTCAATTCTTTCACCATATATTTTTTACTTAACACAAAAACAGGCATGAAGCCATGTAGAACATAAGCAAACTAATTATAGATCAAAGTTGCCAGGTACACAAAATAAAAACAGATCACGATTACAAAAAAATACATAAACAAATAATAAATCTAAGTCAAATAAAAGACGTAGATGTGAAAGAATTATATTTCAATAAATTCGACGTGTGATACGGCACTGTATTTAATTAACATTCTAACTTATGTGAAAATCTTATATGTGTAATCGCTGACGTCATAGGTCACGTGTGTGGTTATACGTGGTCTTCTTCTTCTTCTTAAAGTGAAAGTACCCAATTGAGCCAAACAACGCGAATTTTTGCCGACAGTGGGAAACTATATACCAAATACGTGGTTATTCTTTTATGGATCTTTTATTGAAATATATTTGCCGTTGTTGTTCAAAATATAATGAATTTAAAGTATCTTTATGTCTAGTTATTTTTCCAGAAAACTGCGCCATACATTTCTTTTAACAGTATATTCTAAAACAGTAGTCCCGCAGTGGACTGATCGTTAAGACACGGTTCCCAGCGGATCACCGCAGTCAAGCATCACTGGCTACGGTCAGCGTGCGGTTGAGTGACCACTTGGATCAGCCTGCGTAGGGACCGAGGGTGTGCGGTATGGGTCCTCGTTAAACTGTTCTACCCTAAAGTGCTCGACTTCGCGTGCTGGTCGTCGGGTTACCGAAGCGGGGGTGCCATCCTCTCTGCAGAAGATCAAAATTGTGATGGCATGTCTTCGGTTCATCCTCAGGGATGATTCCCAGACCGTCGCCAATAGCCCATTGTGCAGCTCTAGTGCGACGTAAATGAGCAAACAAACAAACAAAATAGGAATACCAACATTTTTAAGACAGAAAATAACTCTTTGTTTTAATTGGGTTCTTGGAACTAATCACGTGGTTGGTTGTGTCTAATCACATGGTAGCGTGTAACGTTAAAGCTTTTAGGCTTGGGTTTATTATCACGCTATATCAATCTCTGAGTCAGATTGGATAACTGCAAGCAAGCCTGACTGGCTGACCCACGCGGGACGTCGCTCGAAAGTATCGAATTCCCATTAAATATGCTCTGGTTACAATATGAAACGATTAGCTGTCCATTTGGATAAATTTGTGACAACTTTGATGGTCGGCGGGATTTTACACAAGCTAGTTATGAATGATATCTAGTTCAACTGAGCACCATTTTTTTAAAATTTATTTTATTGATTTCAGGTAGTGTGTTGGGTTGCTTTCATGTTTGCTTTCTCCTACATCAAAACAATGGTGACCATCATCTTAGGCGATGACTACGGCCACAGGGCGCTCTTCTGGTGTGGAGCTGTAACACAAGGTGGCGCTGTATTGGGAGCTTTTGTTATGTTTCTACTAGTTAACCTGTTCGATGTCTTTGAAGATAAAGGGATGTGTATTGTTTGATGGAAATATAAATAAATTAATATTAGCCTAGACTCCTTATTTCATTTTATCAATTAAAATTCGTATTTACCAATGAAAGTTTCATTAAACCGGAGACTATTTTTAATAAAATAGTGCCTAAAAAAGGCAAAACACGATGAAGAAATTCTTCAGAAAACAAGCAAAGAAATGTAACGCTCATCAAAATTTAGTTAAACACAGCATGAATTTTTTTATTTTATCGGGACGTAAATCTACGTTGCTTGTTTGCAAGTTTTGAGTATGTATAACAATGCAAAACGTGTGCCTCGAAAACTTTCAATTTCTGACTAAGTTTTCTTGATTTTCTATTCATAATGCCCTTATTTTTTAAAAAAAATAAATAATATAGATGTATTGTTATTCATACATAGTATAATCTATTGCTGTACAATTTTATTTAGGTTGGAGGAGCCACGTGGTGGCTTTTTATTCGTCATAGTTTTTTCCCCCTTAAAAGTCGATAAAAAAATATTCACTTTATTCCCCACCGTGTTTCATGTTGTCCACGATAGGGGGCAGTATTTGTAGAGGTTGTTTCAACTTCCGGTAGAATAATTTCTACTGGTGTACACTAAGTTGCGTTAATCCGCATCTTAATGATCAGGTCATTGCGCATCAATATAGGTTAATTTCCCAAAGTACTTCTTTCTCATATCTTCATCCGATATTTTAAAGTGTGAAGAACACATTTTTTCGCAAAAGCACGACACAAAAATTAAGTTCAAAACAACTGAGTATTCTGAGTATATAAAACAAACCCGGAAAGTCCAACAAAAAAAAAAGAAAGAAAGAAATAGTTACGTCAATGTTATGACGTCAGAAAAGGACCTCAAGGTTTGTTTATTATTTTAGAACAGATAGTGAATAAAATATATAATTATTGTAATTTAATCCAAGCATATTTAGTTAACATGTTAATCATGACAAAATGTATGGATACCTAGATTTGAAAAAATAATCAACTGCTCTCGGAAAAGAAATTAAACTTAAGAATACAAACTATGCATCACAATGAATGAAAAAGAACGAATAAATGGTAACAATTTTACTTGTAAACAATTCATAACGATAACCTTATAGCATACAATGCTTATCATAAATTAAGGGAAAATTACAAAAATAGCGCTCACTTTCCCAAAGATAAGCCAATCCCAATGAAATTTGAATAGGTTGTCGAATGAGAGTTGCTAAAGTGAATCTGCAATTTGTAAATTAGAATGGTATGACGCCATGAGCATAAAATTGTATGTTTGATCACGAATTTCGCTGTGTTTCTGAAATTTGATATAGCCCATGTGTAACAGGCATCATTTGTTCAAAGAACTGCGATGGAGATCTATTGGAGGACAGAAAATAGTCAGACAGAACTGTGATTCATAGACTTTATTGACCGATATTTGTCGTTATGTGCACCAAGGAATAGAACCTCAAATCTGAGTCAGGTCTCTTTAAATACATCCACCGAAAGATTTCATGATGGACTGTCGTTGAACAGATGTTTGGGTTTACGACTACTCATGCTCAACTCTGTCATTCTGAACCCAATCCAGAAGACAAGGGAACTCCTGGATCGAGTATTGGGGAAAATTTGCCTTAGTGGAGGACTTTTTGATTTAACCAACCCGCATTTGGAGGGAAAACCACGAAAATCTCTCACTGTTAAGGTCTGGTTTCTTAGGACAAGCGCCTTATCTGAGCGTCAGCGGGACGTCAACGTCCCGCTGACGCCAACAAAATACTGGTTTGTTAGCTCAAGGCCTGGTTTCTTAGAACTAGCGCCTAATATGGGCGTCAGCGGAAAGTTGACGTAGAGCTGACGCCAAAAAAAATACTTTTTTGTTAGCTCAGCGTGAGCAGTCGGTCCAACGCAGACATTATCTCTCATTGCGCATGCGTTAATAACGTAAACAAATATTTATTTTGTATTTGTATTGATTTTGTGATTGTCGACCAGTGTTTTAGAGAACAAATAATGACTTTGTCCAAGAAAAAACACATTATAGCTGAGTTAAATGAAGAGTGCAATGTTTAATGAAGAAGATATGTTTAATGTCCAAATCAAAATCTTGGCTGATTTCAATGTGCTGTTGGATGTTGTCCGCCATTGCTTCTGTGGTTAACGTCACGTTGTAATCCAACTGCAGTTGAGTTGGACGGCAATTGTAGTTCAAGATGAGCGTTCGATGACGTATACTATCAAACTCACAAATGGACCAATCAGAGGTTAGCGCTGATTTCCAGCTGACGGCGTCCTGTCCTAAGAAACCAGGCCTTTAGTCTGACGGCAAAGGGACTCTAACCCATCATCCGTCTACCACTGAAAATATTTTACGTCAGCACTGTCAACAAGTACCCTTTCTTGCACTGCATTCTCAAACTTTCCCATACTTTGTATAGGTATGCTTTTATTAAAGGCCGAAATAGAGAATGATGGCATTCTCCGACTCATATCATTATTCACGTGATCGTTTTGTCGAAAGTCTTAAATATTTATTATGTATCAATATTTAGTGTATATTCAGTGTTTCTGGGCAATTCATTATTTGACAAAATTCTTCCTAAATACCCTATTCGGAATGTTTTTTTTATCACCATTTTTTTCATTTTCGACCATTATACAAGAGCCATGTGCACGTGACTAGTTAATTCAAAGATTAACTAGGAAGGTGGGCATGTTTACGTATCACAAGCTCTGTACAATGGGCTATTGGCGACGGTCTGGGAAACATCCCTGAGGATGATCCGAAAACATGCCATCGCCATTTTGATCCTCCGCAGAGGGGATGACTCCCCGACTTTGGTAGCCCGACAACCTGAGTGCGAAGTCAAGCACTTTACGGTAGAGCAGTTTAACGAGAACCGATACATCGCACCCTCGGTCCCTACGCAGGCTGATCAAAGTGGACACCCACCCGCTTACAGGCCGGAGCCAGTGATGGTTGACTTCGGTGTTCTACTGGGAACCGTATCTTTACGATCTGTCTCCACTGAGTCACAAAATTATAAGTTTTCTTCGCTTCAACATTAAAGGTTTCTCTCTTTCTTTCTACTAATTTGTTGATATCAAATTATTTTAGATATTTTTATTATACATTATTTTTAGATATTTAAAAATAAATAAATAGCATTACGTTAATTTTTTTTATTGTAATAATATTTTAAACAGCTTGATTCATTATAGATATTAAAGTGGTTGATGGTTGATTCTGCTAACTCATCCGTTGATCGCAGTAACTCGATTTTTTAGATTGCGAAAAATAAATAAATAACAGAGCAGAGAACAAAAGTGGATTACAGTAGCTAGTTCACAACCTATTAAAAGCATACAGGTTGTTCGCACAATATTTTCAGGTATTATCGAATCAGTTCCGAAAATAAATAGGTATGAAAATGTATATGTATGAATTCTTGTATGAAAATGTCATCTATTTTAATTTTAATACACATGCATTTTCAATAAATCAGATTTTTAGAACAAAATGAAACTGCAAATTTTCAGAAATTTGAATTTAGGATAGTTTACTTTAGCAATGTAACATTTTAAATTTTTTGTTTACCGAATCATAGAACGAACGGAAATAAACTAGAAAGAAGAATTACTCTTTTTCTAAAAAAACTGTAAAATACTCCAACAGAGTCATATTCCGTCACTTCCTGTGTCTCATGTCAACAGGAAACCCGCGATCAAACTTTATTTTATTAATTCCATAATTAGGATGATGCCTCTCATTTTCGCATGGACAGTATTTTTAATTAATCTAGCCAAAACAAATGGTAAGTCGAAAAAAATTTTGTTATTACATTTTTTATACCAAATAAACTTTTTACTATGAAGATGTTTGAAAATTTTAATAACTATGATAAATTTCTATACGCAGCTGAACTTGACCTTACCACAACCTTACCCTTGACCCCAAGTTGAACTTTAATATCATTCAAATGAATTAATTTCGAACTTAATTGCGCGATATTAAATGGTTTGATTTGACGTCTTAATGACAGTAAATATGTATGTACAGTGCGCAAAATTAAAAACCGACCATCCTAAATAATTTTCGATCTGAGGATCGGATCTTCACGTTTAAAGACTCAATTTAAATGGTTCGAACTGGTGAACTCAAATATGTTAATTAATTTGTGCAGATGAGATTTTAAGTTATGAAATCAGTCACAAGAACGTAGCTTCTCTGAATACCTTTTTTTTCGGACGGATTTCTGAGCCCCCAAAGTATTGGGGGCAGCTGCATAATAGGGTCCCAATAGTTTGGTTAGAAGAGGGGTCTTAAGTTTGGGCTTCCTAATGTTAATTTTACTTTTTTCGTATTTCGCCATATCTTGAAAATTTTTAAAGCGAATTAAAGATTTAGATCACGATTATAAAATTTGTTTATCTAAAAATACATTTATCCATCCAACCAAAAAAAAAAAGTTCAGTAAATATTTATTATTTTATTTAATGACGAACGAAAACACTTTGAAAAGTAAGGTATATCAATTCCATATTCCTTATATTGTATTGTATATTTTTTCCATATTATTTCAAAGAATTCAATTTTAAATGACAAAATGCAAAATTTACTGAAATTGAACAAATAGTTCCTAAAAAATCGAATTTTAAAGAAGACGTATCTTAAAAAATCGATTTTTCAGGAACTATTCGACCGATTTCGGATAAATTTTGTATTTCGACGCATAAAACTGCATTCTTTAAAATGATGTAAAAAATCGTATACCTTACGATTCAAATTTTTTTTTTCGACCATTCTTAAATAAAATAATAAATATTACTGAAATGTATTTTCTGCATGGAATTTTCTTCAGATAACCAAATTTTATGATTGTGAGCAAAACATTTTGAGTTCGTCTTGAAAATTTTCAGACATAGTGAAACACACAAAAAGTAAAATTAATGGTGACTCTATTTCCCAGAATATTTTGGGGCTCAGAAATCCGAACCCGTTGAAAATAAAAATAATAAGGTCATTCAGATAAAGTACGTTTATGTGTCCGCAACTTGAAATATTATCTTCCATAACTTATTCACATATTTGAGGTTACCTCCTCGAACCAGTAAAATTAGGTCCTAAAACGTGAAGATCCGATCATTAGATCAAAAATTATTCTGGATGGTTTGTTTTTCGTTTACGCACTGTACAATGTTCAGCAAATAATTTCGTAGTATGGTGCAATTTATTCTTGAGTCCTTTTTAAAGGACTGTTTCGTTTTTCTTTTCAACGAATAAAAAGTGGTATCACGAATATTTTATTATTAGAATTTATTTTGAAAAAACAAGATAGTTTCAGTTCATCCTAATACATTAACATATTATGATGGATACATATTTATTTTTAGATTTGAAGTCAAAGAACAGAGTGTTTTCATAGTTAAAATGGTTGGAATAACTTTTCATTTAGTATGGACAAATATGTAACACCGAATTTTTCTTTAACAGCATTACTGTAGTATCTATGGTTACAGTAGGTTAATAAGGGCTCTCCTAAAAAATAACTGATTAGATTATCAAATACATGATCTGCTGCGTTCTTCTCAAGAAACCAGAATGACTTATTCTGCACAAGTTTCTTAAATTAATTAAAGTTTTTAACACACAGCGCTGCTGACTGAGAGAAACTATAAAATAATGCTTTTTTGCTTCATTCAACATCATTCCAATTTAAGCATTTGCACAGAGAGCTGCTCACTATGTCCATAAGAATGCTACACATTGTTATTAAATAATTTTGCTTTATTACAATTTATTTACATTGAGCCGCGATGGCTTAGGGGATAGAGCGTTCATCCTTGCAATGAGATGAACCGGGTTCGAATCCCGGTGAAGACTGGTCGATTCGATTTCCGCATCCGTTATATAGTTAAATATCCTTATATAGTTAAATATCCTCAGTGGTAAATGGATCGTGGGTTAGAGTCCCTGTGACGTCAGACTAACCCTGGGAGGTTTTCGTGGTCTTCTTCTACATGTAACGCAAATGCCAGTCAGTTCCACCAAAAAGTCCTCCACGAAGGCAAATTTCTCCCAGGAGTTCTCTTGTCTTCAGGATTAGGCTCAAAATTACAAGGCTAAAATTTTTTTTCCATAATTTTGCTGGAAATCGTACTTCAGCTACTATTTAAAAAAAAAATTTTTATTTGAATATATTAAAAATTCAAAAAGTTGCAAGCAATTTTCTAAATAGTTTTTGTATTTTTCAAAAGAAAGCTCAAAGCGCTTAGGGGTTATGCACAAATGTCATCTCAAATGGGTCGTAAAAAGATAAGTGGAAGCTTTTTATGTTGTATATATTTAAATCAAATTTATATACTATTTCGATATAAAGTATAGTATACTGATGAATATGATTTGCCGCAACCCACCATAAATTAACTTAGAATCAACTGGCGTAGGAGGGTGCTTATCAAAGATCTTATCATTTTATTAAATAACAGATAAATTTTTTTGTTCCACTACTATAAGAAACGAAAATGTTTTGCGGACGCTTATTTAACGGCCCAGGACAGCTATTTTCAGTTAAAGGAATGATGAACAGCTACCAGTAAAGGACAGAAAAATGTGGCCACAACTGATTAAGAGTTTTCTATTCTTAGATAAAAAATTTCATAAGTATTAGGCAATGTTTAAAATTATAAATAAATGAAGCAAATATTTTTCCAAAGACAAAGTGGTTGTTGTAAAGTGGGCGAATAAATCTCCGAATCTTAATCCGAAAAAAGGTTTATTGCCTATCTGCCAGCAAAAGCTCACATGATTGCCGAGCAAAAAATAAATACCCTCCTTTGTTTATTGATTTAAGTATGGTATAGGGATGAAGATAGTGTCGAAAAGTGTAAATCCTTGCTAGAATCCACACCAAAAGATGAATTTGGTGAAAAGTAGGAAAAGAAGTTTAACTATTTCTGAAATCGAAGGGAAGCCATATTAAAGTTTAATTGAGAAGAGAAAGGTAGTCGTATTCATATACCCAATACACTGTTTTTGAAAATATGAAATTAATTTCATTAATACGCTCGCAACTTTAGATTATTATTAGGTAATAAAATGCTTCTCTCTCTATGCTTACCATACCCCTTGGCACACAACGCTTGCCACACGATTCTTGACCACGAAACCGAAGACTTTCCCTTATGAAAAAATCGAGGTATAAATGAGGTATAAACGAGGTATATTTTAAAGGTATAAAGGAGGTTGTTGTTTAAATACGTCGTAAAGGTTGAAAAGGGTGCAAATGAATACCTCAAAATCAACCTCAAATATACCTTAAATATACCTCCNCCTGGAGAAGAGCTATTTACCTGGGGACAGAGTGACATATTCTTGCAAAAAAGGATTCACGAGGATCGGCAGAGAATATAGGTCATGCCAAACTATTGGAAAATGGCTTGGTTCAATGCCCTTTTGCGGTAAGCAATTGTTCTCGCTGCTGCGAAAGACCAAAACTAGGGAACCTCTGATATATATGTCGACATTCAACATGAAATGATGATAGAAATTAAATATTTCCATAGCTCCATTATTTCGCTCTTACGTCAGAAAATGTCGGTAGTCAGCATGCACAGATAAATAAAATGTGAGGGGGGGGGGATGGAAACAAGTATTTTTAGCATACACTGCTGAATGCCGACATTTTCCATTGTAGAAACAAAATTTTGATGCTAATGATTGAATAATGTTTGGATTTAAAAGATTCACCTAAGTGACTTTTTTCTTTTCTCCAAGCCCTGAACATGTACCTAGGTTATGAAAAACCCTTAACAATATAGCCCAGGACTTGGCCACTAGTCCAGATCACTCCAGCCTAGAAACGGGTACCTACTCTATTGCTGTGTACTTTAATCCAGGAAATTTGTATTGATGTGTGTTGAAGTTCTTGTTGAATATCAAAAGAAATTCTATTATTTGTGCCAAAATCAAGTATTGATATTGATGCTTTTGAGTCTGACCAGAGGATATAACTATCATTATTATTGAAGTTTTCAGTGCTCTTAATATATTTAATGCATTCAAGAATTGCTAACTGTTCGGCTTGAAAGATTAAATTTTCTCTGTCTAATGTGTAAAGAAAGAAAGAAAGAAAATTTTAGAACTATCTAATAATAAGGAAAAAAATTATAATAAATTCCTCGAGACAAGGGCGAAGATGTTGGAAATCTGTTTCTAGTTATATAAAGTATATTTCCAAGCGTTTGCCTGGTTTGCTAGCTGGTTGACGACGGTTAAAAAGTGGAATCTCAACTCTGAATGGATAGACGAAACTCCTTCAGTTCATGTAGGTAAGTTGGGCAGGATGATGAGGAGGCTCTGTGGTGACAGTCCAAATTTAGGTTGAAGTCTTGGTTAGATGAATGACAATTTATGCAATATTCTTCCCTTTCTGTGCAGTTTTCTACACTATGGCCTTTGTAACAGCATTTCTCACAATAACAATGAGACTCTATACATGAGTTTTGATGGTGTCCAGTTGTTCGGCATTTTCTGCATCTGAGTAATACTAGTCTTTTTTTGATTTTGCACCTATGAAGTCCAGTGAAAAAATTTTGAAGTTTTAGAAGTGTTGTGGAAAGTCTGTGGTTGACTCTGATGATGATGTGACGCTTTGTGCTGTCTCCTTTATGGGGTTTGTTTTTAGTTAGTTTTATGACATCGTAGTTTATATTAAAATCTCCATTTATCTTTATTACGTCAATTATCTCGTTATCTGTGAAAGTCGTGGGAGTGTTTAGTAGGATTAGTGAGAAAAGTTTCACCTCCTTCTCTTTATATTGTAGACCAGTTTTCTGTAACGTGGTTAGAACTTTTTTCTTTTTGTTGAGTATTATGTGGAATTTGAACTCTAGCATCTTGCTGCTTTTGTATACTTTTTTGATTGGTAATTTTGGTTGTTCCTGGATGAGCTTCTCTACAATCTCGTTAGTGGTGCAATCTTCTTGTGGTTTGACGATTATAGGTTTGGGTGGTAATTTTGTTTTTGTAACGTCAACTTTAACCATTGAGCACATCTCTAATTTCTCAAGTCTTGTGTTGATGATTTTTAATTTCTCATCAATTTGGTTTAATGAATTGTAGGATTGATCGTTGGTTGAGTCATTGTCAAGTTTTCGTCTGATGTCATCAATTTTCTCTTCTATGTATGCTAGAGGTTTTGTAGAAGTTGTCACGTCAGGTGTGTCAGATGTTATTTTCTTTATTTGTTGGATAGCATTTACACAGGCCATTCTTGGTTCATCTATTGGAGAATGATTTTATTGCGATTGCTGTAATTTATGTTTTTTTCGATGATTTGAATATCTAACTTTGTCTGAGACATACTTGTAACATTTACGTTGGGAGAAATTGAAGTACCAGCAGCGATGCAATCGTTAGGTACCATCGGAGTTTGGTCATATGCAGAAGTGAGATCAACAGTAACTGACGGAGAGATTTGACTGTCAGATCTTGGGATGGAGTACGGTTGTCTACGTTGAGATCTTGTTGATCTGGAAGGCGTGGCGGAAGTTTCGGCAAAAGTAATATTGTCCATGTTAAAAGATATGCAAAGTTTGGATGAAGGCAGGAAGAAAAGTCAATGATAATCAATGAGAAAAAAAATAAAAGAAGGAAACTTAGTTTTGTTTCTTTTAACAATTAGTGGCGGGGGTGAGTCCCATCCAGTTACGCAGGAGAGGAAACTTAGAGGAAACTCATATCAAGTAAGGTCTAGAAGATTGGTGAGAAATTTCGATGTTCCATTGATGCTAGTGTATGCCACCACCAGTCAGACAAAAGTGTGTGACTGCAGTACTAAAAAGAAATGTTAAAAGCAATTAGGGATATTAATAAAATATCATTAGTTGTGATGATAAAACTGAAAAAGAGGAAGATGTTGAAGCCGGCTCTAGACAGAGATTAAAAATCTAGGAAAAAGCGTTATAAACCAAAAGCGGCCCTAGACGGAGATGAAATACTCCAATGGTTGAGACAAAATAATCATACATTGTTAAATACACTGGTGGCGGCAAACGAGTAAAAAAAAGAGCCTATTAGAAGATTAACTAGAATCAGATGTGATAATTTAAAAACATCGAATAATGTATCAGAATTGGCAATCTAGAAAAAACCCATTACTGGAGATACTAAATGGCATTTGGTCGTAGAAAGTTAAATCATGAAATGTAATGCAGGGCTGAGGCCATCGCTGTGTTAAGGAGCAATTGCTGAAAGCCTAAATATGGTGAAAGTTGAAATAAAATAAAAAACAATCTATTAGTTGGCACTTGGCCAGGGATAGTAGAATCAAAAAGTATAATAAATAATGTAACAATATATAGCATGGACCATTACTATATTGACAAAGATATTAAATACCGTTGTTGACTAGTTGACCTGGGTATTCCATTTGTTGATAGTATCCATAATCTTTTGGTACGCTAATACAAGATATTGCTAGAAGGCCTTAAGCTATGTATAAGTATGCTAAATTAACTTGAACAATAGTATGTGGGAAAAAACATTATAAAAATGCATAAAAAAAAACAAAAGAAAGCACTCAGAGACGGTATTGATATTTATTTAATGAAACATATATTAAGGAATACTAAAAGATAAAAATTATGGCCCTAACCTATGTAAGATGATATATAGGTGAACTGAAATAACATATGCACAATTAAAAACAATATAATAAAGGTTTGTAAAAACTGACTCTGGCATTAACTGAAAAACAACATGGAATAAGAAAAGCTATTAAAATGAGTAATGTCTATTATTATATTAAAAAATATAAAAAAAATTATGGTTATGGCATGATTTGAAGCACTTGACTGTATTTCAGATCAAAAAGATTGTTTACTTTTGTTATGGGGAATAGAACACCAATAACCTGGGAAAGTGAAGTCTCTTTAAAAATTTATATAAAATCAATGGATGGGAGAAAAATTTAAAGCAGGGTGTCGAGCAATTGAGAACAGTTGGGGGAACAACATATAAAAATTTAGGCAAAAATAAAAATATTAAGATATTAAATTGAGTGTCCAAAGTCAGAGTTAACAATTGGCAATATTCAACACAGCGATAGCCTTTACCCGCTCGCGTCAAAAAAACAATTTTCTAGATACTAATAATTAGAGTGCCAGACCACCGGAAAATAAAAATTTATTATGTCTGAATAAAAAATCGCATGGAGGATTGAAATGAAATGTTTTAAATTAGAGAAACAGTCAGTAAGTTGATAAAGATTTAATCCAAAAGTAGTGATGATTACCACTTGCAGTGGATGACATGTTAAAATGGCGATCTGATGCTTTAAGCCTAGATCAATGGAACATCGGAAATCAAAAGATTAAAAAAAGAAAAATAGACCTCCCTGAGGCCGGAAAGGACTCACTGGAGATGCCTTCGACTATAACATGATGTTTTTGTGAAGATTTAGTGAAGAAAAAAGATTATTTAATGGTTTTTAAAGAAGTTTTTTGAGCTACTGAAGAAGTTGTTGTTGCGAGAGTGGGAACTAGATCCCGTCTTTTTCACCACCCAAGTGACTGTGAGAATGTCGAAATTGCCCCAGAGGAGGGAGATATTTACCGAATTTCAGACATCAGTTGTAACTCTTCTATGTATTGCTAAGCAGCCAAAACCGAATCGCTCTGTTTCCTTCATTCTCATCCATTACTGCAGTTGCCGAAAGTTTTCTTCGAATGATTGAAAACTAATTTGCATCGAAAAAGCTCTGCAGAATGTTCCAATTTTTTATGTAACTGTAAAGAAAAGTTTAGATGGAGTGCATTATAAAGTATTTTGGACTTGGGTGGACATCCACCACCCGATATATTTTCCAGCTATGACGTCATCAAAGACGGCGTCCGCTCTATTATGCGATTGGAAACATTTATGTATATACTTGAGAGAGATTTGTTATTATAACCATTGTTGAACAGCCGACCCAACTCTTAGGCTTACGACTACTAATGTTCAACTCCGTGGCCTTGCAATTTTGAACCCGATCCAGAAGACAAGGGAACTTCCGGATCGTTGAGATAAATTTGCCTTCGTAGAGGACTTTCTGATGGAACTAACCCGCATTTGCGTTACACGGAGAAGAAAATCACAAAAAACCTCCCACGGTTAGCCTGACGGCAAAGGGACTCTAACCCATTATTTTACGTCACGCCATTTTACGTCAGCACTGTGATCGTACGAGCTGGTTACGCAATTCGTATCAACCAGCCATTGCTGGGATTCGAATCCGGTTCACCTCATTGGAGGGCGAACGCTCTATCTTCTGAGCCACCACGGCTCTGAGAGAGATTTGCATAAATATTGAGCTAGTATACCATAACTACTGCTTNCAGCCGATCCAATTCTTAGGCTTACGACTACAAATGTTCAACTCCGTGGCCTTGCAATTTTGAATCCGATCCAGAAGACAAGGGAACTTCCTGATCGTTGAGATAAATTTGCCTTCGTAAAGGACTTTCTGATGGAACGAATCCGCATTTGCGTTACACGGAGAAGAAAATCGCAAAAAACCTCCCACGGTTAGCCTGACGGCAAAGGGACTCTAACCCATTATTTTACGTCACGCCATTTTACGTCAGCACTGTGATCGTACGAGCTGGTTACGCAATTCGTATCAACCAGCCATTGCTGGGATTCGAATCCGGTTCACCTCATTGGAGGGCGAACGCTCTATCTTCTGAGCCACCACGGCTCTGAGAGAGATTTGCATAAATATTGAGCTAGTATACCATAACTACTGCTTATAAATTCAATAACAATGTCTAGGTGCATGAATTTCCCGATATTCCGATCGCCATGACGCCTCACATGGTCTCACATGGTGCCCAAAATTTCAGTATTTTTTTCAAACAGTTTCTTAGACTTAAGACTCCAGAAACTACCCCTTACACCGAATCACAAAAACTTCGACTACTTTTTTTCTATATTTAAATTTTTTGTGACTCATCTCTGTCTCACAAATCATTTACTCATTTTTTTTGGCAGCCGGTCAGGGGGCCAAACGGTTAAAGTACCTGACTGCGAAGGCAATGGCTGCGGGCTCGAATCCCGCTCTGGGTATGGGTGTTTCTCTCTATGTGTTGTCCTCTGTTGTGTGTGATGTGTGAGTGACACCCACCTTATGAACGGGTATCTGTGGCAGTGTGGCGTGAGTAATATTGCTCGCCTTCGTGACTTAGAATCAGAGGTGCCCCCTGGGTAATGTTAAATGACCAACACTTCCGGCATCTTCCCAAATGAAGGACGTAAAAGTCCATTACCTGCCATTAGAGAAAAAAAAAATCGGCACTTTATCTCAATATGTTTGTTGAATTGTGTGAATTGTTTTATAATTTGAATATTTGCGCGTAAAAATTCATTAATGTTGTAAAAATTTGTAACTAATTTATAGTTAAAATTCACTAATAGAGGCTATGCTTCCTGTTCGCTAACGCTCACCAACTCCCGATGATTGCTCCCCATTAGTAAGATCAGACACAGATTTAAATAACTTTATTTTAAAATGTGACGTAGAATTACGTCATATGCTGATGACAACCAAACGAATATGAGAATTATTGTAGGAAAACTAAATCCTGCCATGGGATTTTCCGGCCAATAAAAATGCACCGACAACAATGGAAAATTGTGACACCATCATTAGATTTTTATATATATAGTTAGATTATGATGTTGAGGAATTGGTCTGTAGGTTAAAAGACCTACGACGACCTATATCATTTAAAGGTTCAAATTAATTGAATTTTAACTAGTTGTTAAGAATTTTTTTTTCTGTTGATCGGCACCAGTGTGTCAAACATTGCTTTTCTAACAGACTCAGGCTGCGCAGTTGAAACTGTGTTTTAATCAAATTTGTGTTTGAAATTTTATTTTTAAACACTGATTTATCATTCTTATATAATAAATTCATTAAAATTATACAGCTTTTTCAAAAATAAAATGTTTTGAATAAGAAAGAAGAAATCTTGTTCCGCATGATATTACGAAATCGAAATTTTTATAAGACACTGAAAATCGGGTGACTTTTCCATTTGCCTAGTTTAATTTAATAGATGAAAGCAGATAAAATGAAATGAAAATAGTATTTAAAATTTTTTTACACGCAGAATTTAAAGATATATGTCGATTCCGAACGACTAATTTTCTTTTTCTTCTTCTCTTTTTTGCTTGTTTTCCATCTATATTTTCAAATTACAATTATAGAAAATTCTAATTAAAGTAATACTATATGTTTTTAGTAACATAAGCTTTTTTGGGCATAATTTTTGTAATCAAACTTTTTATTCATGCATGCTAGATTAAGTCTAAGTGTTACACTATTAGCCTTCTAGCGTTAGGATTTTTTCAGCGATCCTAACGCTAAATTAACATTAATAAATCAATCAAATTAATGAATATTCAAATCAATAAATCAATCTTTATTAATTTAAATGAATAAGGATTGACTCCGCAGGTAGACAACAACAGATTTCTTTTTTTTCCCAGATACACCAAGTGGAGTGAAAAATCCGAGAGCTTCCACCATCTCCACCGATCCCAAAAAAGGTGTCACGAATTTGGTAGATGGACTGACTGACACATGCTACAGTTCTCGCAACAGCACTGGACAGACGTTGCAAGTGTTTCTGTATGAAGTAAACGTTATCACCGGCATCCGTCTCTTCTTGCCAAAAGGTCAGATTCTTTATATAAGGCCACCAGTTTCATTCATTTTTTAAATGTAAATGGTCAGTTTTTTTTAATGATTTACCTGTTGATAACTTCAGAAAAAAGATGAATAAGTAAATAAATGAAAATGGAGAGCCTTGTTTACAAAAATATGGTTCTCACAGTTTGTTCTCACACACTGTTCCCAGTAGATCATCGATGGTAAGCCACTCTAGTTGAGGTCAGCGAGCGAGTAATAGTAACCAGATCTATAAGATCAGACTGCTATAAGGGACCAAAGATGCGGTCCTCTTTAAACTGTTCTACGGTAAAGTACTCCATTTAGGTCGTTGGGCTACCGAAGTGGGGAGTTTATCCTCTCTGCAGGGAATTAAAATTGCGTTGTTGTAGTTTATTTACGTCACACTAGAGCTGCACAATGGGCTATTGGCGACGGTCTGGAAAACATCCCTGAAGATGATCCGAAGACATGGCATCACAATTTTGATCCTCTGCAGAGAGGATCGAAATCAGAGGAAGCACCCCCGCTTCGGTTGCCCGACGAACCGCATGGGAAGTCGAGCACTTTAAGTAATGAGCACCAATACCGCACACCCTCGGTCCCTACGCAGACTGATCCAAGCGGTCACCCACTCGCACACTGACGGCAGCCAGTGATGCTTGACTTCGGCGATCTGCTGGGAACCGTGTCTTGATTAAAATTGTGACAGTGTGTGTACTCAGATCATCGTCGTTCCGCAGTGGACTGATCGTAAGTACACGGTTCTCAGAAGAACACCGAAGTCAAGCATCCGTGGTGGGTGGGTGATCGCTTTGATCACCCGGTGTAGGGACCGAGGATGCGCGGTATCGGTCCTCGTTAAACTGTCCCACTTTTTCATTTTTATTTTATAACCGTCGTTGAACGGTCAACCCAAACCTGATCTACTGTAAAATGCTCGATTTTATGCGCAGGTCGCCGGGTTACCAAAGCAGGGGAGCTATCCCCTCTGCAGAGAATCAAAATTGCGATGGCATGTCTTCGGATCATTCTCAAGGATGTTTCCCAGACAGTCGCCAATGGCCCATTGGGCAGCTCTACTGCGACGTCAATAAAGTACCTGTCTACCTACCTATCAGATCATCATCAGGTATATTTTCCAAACCATTGCCAACAGCCTGTTGTGCATTTTTAGTGCGACGTAAATAAATTACTATAACTCCATAAATATTGCAGCAGTAACGTCCAGCGGCATGTGGTCAAAAAGAGGACCGGGAAGGTATTTTCCTTTTTGCGTTATGCGTTTGTTTATTTGACCATTTTTTATAAAGTTTATTTGTTGCGAAAAACACAGAATTCTATATATTCGGTTGTTTGAAAACATAGAAGTTTAAGTTTATGCAAATTCTTCACTATATTACGTACTGTGAAGAATTACCTAAACTTTGAACATCCTACACACCTTTCCACCAAAAGTAACTCTTACCTTAAAGTCAAAAATACGAACGAGATTTATTTTTTAGGAAATATGAAACGTGATAGTGAATACGAATATATTAAAATACATCTTATTTTTGACATAAAGAAGCATTGAAAATTTAAGGTTCTACATTTTTAATTTTTTTAAAATCTATACACATTAATGCAAAATGGTCATCGCTCCTCGAATTTTTGTGGCTATCTCTCCTTAAGTTGACTGAAATTAAAGGGTCATTCCGCTATTATATTCCATACTCAAGAACAACGATTGGATTATTTTTCAAATTCTATAATATAATATTTTTGTCATCAATAAAAAATTACTCAAAAATTTTGTTTCATTTTATCTACAGTTATAGAAAAAAACGTAAAGCAGAAGAATTAGTTTTTTAAAAATATATATTAAAATTATTATATTATAATTAGTTTTTTTAATAATATATTGTATTATAATTAGTACTGTTTCGTAATATATTATAATTAGTTTCTTTTATATATAAATGTCCATAACTCCATAAATATTTAAGATAGATTTACGAAATTTTATGCAATTGTTGACAACCAAAGCAATTAATACAAGTTCCAAGCTTATTGCTATATTTTTTGGCCTAAGGTGTTAAAAAACATTCTTTTTCTGTTCGTCATTTATTGCAAGTCCCTCAAACTTTTGAGAGATTTACACTTCAGTGACATGTATGAGAAATTGCGGGATTTGAACAATTCTAAAGAAATAAAATAATCCTCTAAGTATTTCTTGGGTAATATGAAAAATGAGTTACTATAGAACATAATTTTGTCCTTGTATGTGCCTTAAAAGTCCAGCTAGATCGGAAAATGCAACCTGCGTATTGAAAAACAACAAAATACTTCATACACGAAAAATAATTGACCCATAAAGAAACTAAGTAAAAATTTCATTACTTCTTGTTGACACAAAAAATAATGCTTTGTCCAAATTAATATACAAGTTACATTGCTTCCCGTGGAGCTGATACTGCAATTATACTGCAATCTATTAACACATATCGGAGATACTTACATTGGCCACATCCTCGGAATGACTCCCTCACCCAGACTTACTCCATTTGGAATAACCTATAGGGTAAGCCAATAGGAAATATCCAATAATTACCCTATTGGTTTTAATCCAGTTTCTAATTTATTTTTTTTTAAAAATTGAATTAGGTGTCGTTTATTATTAAAGTTTTAAGTACCTTATCTTATAAGATTATCTTTTTTAATTTTCTTTTTTAATTTCAGGTTCTATGAAATTTGATATTAATACTTCGTACGGAGGAGCATCAACGCATTGCACAAGTTTTGATAGAGATTTGGGTATGCCTTATTAAATACATAATTCCTTCAGACTTTCTATTGAAATTTGCAATATTTATTAATGAACCATTTATCGATCATTTTATGAATGAAAATTATTTATTAAAACGCGAGCAAATTTCAAAATCGAAATATTTTAAATATTATAAATTTGCAATGTTAATTAGTATACCGTATGGAATAGTTAAAATCCATATCTCACGTAAGTGGTTAAATTTACAATAATGGATGTACATTTAATTTGCAATACTTAAAATATAAAGTTGTATTATAGATTATGACAATAATTTCTGCAATTCATAAAGTCAGGGAGAGCTCGTCACTGGAAACTGATTATTGAGAGCTCGCGAGTCAGTTTTATCTTATAAAATAGTATGTTTCGAATCAAATCATCAGCGTTTGAGTTTACAATTAATCGGTGTATCACAACTTCGGCAAACTTGTAAGATTGCGGGAATCGAAATTCCTTAGAATGTTTCGCTCACTATTTTTATAAATGTCCTCCCTAAAAGAGTTTGACCCTGAAAATGGTATTTTAGTGCGAAAAGGTATCTGTATACAAGTATGAAGTGCTAAGAGAAAGCTATATCGTGGGAGAAACTCTTCGTGAGAAATTTTGTTGACCTATATCATTCATTTAATATTTTATTGGTAGAAAAAAAGTAAATTCACATATATTTAGAATGAAACAGGTAAAGTTCCAAATACTGAAAAAGTTTTTTTCTTCCTTACAATATCAAAATGTAAACAAATTACGTAATAGGGAAAAAATCCTAATGTGTCAGCATTTTGAGATTTTAAAAAGAAGAAGAAAAAAAAATGAGCGTTAAAATTTCACAGTTGTATGCGAAAACTCACTTTTTTTAAAACCTAAAATGTTACTGTTGTAGGTCAAACAGAATTTCTCATAAAAAGTTTTTAATACGAGATGCCTTCCTCTTAAACGTATGGGGACATTTCTGATATTTTTCTTGTTTTAATAGCAGGTGGATTATATTGGAACCATTGAAACCCTATGGCTACTCTACTTAAAATCAATATTTTAATTTTCAAACTGCAGTATTTAAGTTGAAACATATTGCTCTAAATATGTTGTCATTTTTGAATTCCTACTATTAGTTCACTATATCTTGTTCAAATTTTCAATCGTTAATAAAATACTTTTAAATTTTTATCCATTCAAGTTACAAATACATTTTTTAAGGCATGTAACACTTGATGTTAATACAGTTTTTTCAAATATTAATTCATTCATTAAATTTAATTAATCAATTTTAATTTTATTTTTTATTATTTAATAAAAAGTAACTAAAATAAATTTTTTCTATATTGACCTAAGTAGGTATTTACTTTTTAAAAAAAAATTTACATTACTTGTTCTACATTCTTTTCTGATTTAAGTCACCAAAAGTTTTTTTTATTACTACCTCATCTTTTAACATTTTAAAAATAGATAATATTTTTCGCGAAAAAGTTTCGAGCAAATATTTCAATCTGACTTGTACCCTTAAAGTTGAAATTTTATGCCTTGTTTTTAAGTTCAGTATTTTTCAATAATTTTGAGCGTTAGATTGTCTTATTGTTGTTATAAATATTACGAATACCTCAAGCAAATATCACCAAAAGAAAGAGTACAAGTTCGTTAACATTTGCAACTTTTTGTTGTTGTTTTGTTTCTAAATAATTTCTAACAACCTTTAATGCGGAATGTTCAATAAATTGTCCGATAACTGGGAAATAAAATTTGTACCTAGTGAGGGATTATTGTCGGGTAGATTAAGGAATAGATTGGATGGGATTCTAGCGTGGGCTTTTTTTTTTAAAAAATATTGTATGATGATGTGTCAATAAAATAGAGTAAAATTAAAATTGATAATCAGGATAGAAAATATACAAGATAGAAAATTGACTAACAGGTGGTTTTATACTTTGAATTACCATAAAAAAAAGTATTCTATAGATTTGCGAAATTATTTTAACAGAGGTGAGTCAATGGATCCAGCTAGATTGTCAAGATACGATGAAGAGTGCAGATTCCATTAAGATCTCCGATACGTCACCAAGATCAAATGTTCTGAATGTCTGCGAGATTGAAGTATATGTGAAAGATGGTGAGAATTTTAATTCGATTTTTTTAACAGCATCGTTAAATTCATCATTTACAGTTTTGTGGTTCAAATCATTTAAGGTTTGGAACGCTTGCACAAAAAAAAAAATATTTTGAACCTAAGAGTAATATGCTTAATTTTTAATTTTTCTTTATTTATTTTATATTTTTTGAATATTTAAATTTAAGGTTAGCGCGAATTAGGCGCTCTGGCTGATTTCTTTACCTGATCGGTTTCCAAACTACTTTTCCTACGCTAGTATTCTTTTTTTCTTTTTTTTTATTGCATTAGAGAAATTGTTGAATCGATTTTCAAACAATGTTTTTCTGAATCCTCTGGCCCATTAAGATGCTTATTCGCATTTGAGATTAAGGATTTTCGACGTCGAAGATCTTTAAGAAATTTATAGAATTTTTAATTCTATTCAAACAAATTTTGAAAGTTTTTAATTACAATTAAATGATTTTAAGAAATTTTTCATTCAAATAATTTGAACTAAACGTAAATAAGATAATCAATGGCTAAAAGTGAGAGCTGCAGCAGTCATTGAGAAAAGAGTTCAGAGTTATTTTATGCAAAATAAAGCTAGAATTCGGAGAAGGATAGTAATAAAGGAATTTTAAAAAATGCAAAATTTGACCCAATCAAACAGTCAACTTCTTATGTCTTAAAATGACAAAAAAAAGTAAAACAGGTGACAAGATTGCTAATTTTTAATTAATGTTGATTTTTTTCAATGTGAAAATCAATTAATTTAATAATCAATTAATTTAATAATCAATTAATTTAAAAATTATCAAAAGAGTGCAAATTTTGACCCAAACAAACTTTTTTAACTTTGACCCAAAGCTGTAGACTTTCTTCAATTTGAAAATAGCAAAATAAATAAGATCAACACTGTTGAAAGATGTGAATAGAGTTTACAAAATTTTGTGAAGGGAATGTTTAAAATTAATCGGTATCCACACTACTACATCAATTTTGATTTTAAAATGGATCGCATAATGCGTAAAAATTAAAAGAAACAGCATTAATTCCAAATTAAAAGACAAGATAGCTTTTGAGGCAAGTTTAGGGAAACATTTACGTGATTCCCCAGCATATAAGCAATTCTTTTGTCTTTGACTTCAGAAGTCCTCTTGCGTGACGCATATTAAAGTATTATTATTTTAACTAAAAACACGTTTTGTTATTAACATATCGATGCTTGAAATATCTTAGTATCACACCATTTCTCTTCTTGGCACTTACAGCCCAGGGACGTCCGAACGAGTTTTTGTAATCGAAGTCTGTCAAACGTTTTTCTTTCTTTTTTCTATTACTTTCTTTCAATGGCCATCTGAGTGGACGTCTTCCCCGCTTCCTAATGCCACCTGGCTTGCTCAGAGGGGTTTAATCCTCTGATCAAACCATTATTCATGAACCTCGGTGGCTCAGGAGCTAGAGTGCTAATTTCCCAATTATGTGGCCCAGGTTCAAATTCCAGCGGTGACTGCTTAATGCGAATTCAACACCCGGATCACATCGACCACGGTGCTTACTTAAAATATTCTCAATGGTTGACGGATCATGGGTGAGAGTCTTCTTGCCGTCAGACTAACTGTGAGAGAGGTTTTCGTGGTTTTCCACACCATGTAAGGCAAATGCTGGTTACTTCCATCACAAAATCATTCACGAAGGCAAATTTTTCCCAATACTTGATCCAGGAGTTCCCTTGTTTCCTGAATTAAGTTCAAAATTTCAAGGCTACGGCTTTGAAAATTAGTAGTCGTAAACCCAAAAATTGAGTTGGCTGCTCAACGACGGTTATAAAATAAAATGGTAGAATGATCATGGGTTAGAATCCTCTTGTCGTCGGGTTAACAGTGGCAGGTGGTTTTCCCCTCCAAGTAACGCAAATGTGGGATAGTACCAATAAAAAGTACTCTACGACGGCTAGTTTGTTGAAATACGTGATCCAGGAGTTCCGTTGCCTTCTGGGTTGGGTTCAAAATGACAAGGCTACGGGGTTGAACATTGAGAGTCGTAAACGATGACTATAATATAAAATAAAAATAAATAAAACCATTATTCATATTTTCAAAAGCCTTATCTGTATAACTTACTTTCAATGCAATTATGGTGTCCTATTGCCCTGCCCGCGTCAGTGGAAAATGCCTTCCGATGTTTTATGTAAAGAAAATCACTGAAAACCTTTCACGGCTAGCCCGACAGCAATGAGACTGGATTCTATAATAAGTCAACAACCACTAGACAGTTATTTGCTTCTGTCCACCTTTGTGCACTGACACTCTTGTTGGGATACAAACCTGGATCAATTTTCAGACTTTGAATGCTTCAGTTGTAAATGCTTTAGTTATCAAATGATGTTGTATAATACAATGTATGCAATGTAGATGTTTGGTGCAAGAATCCACCAGAGATATTCATCCCCAATGGACATCTTGAAGTGAGCAGAGAAAAAGCTAGTCTTCGATGCAATTCCGGATACAGCGAGGGTGAAAACACGCGCCTTGTATGTGACAAGAACAACAACTGGGCAGGACCCAATCTTCAATGCAACGGTAAAGTGGGGAAAAATATAAATTTGTATTCATTTGACCTATTAGGAAATATTCAGTTTTTAATGTTGATATATTCGTCTAAATTTTCATGTAATTTGAACTGAGCCAGCTCATTTCAGTAAAACAAATTATAATTAAAACTAAAAATCGCATTTAGAAAATGTTAATTTCTTTGAAAATCTAATGTTTTCATTATTGCTGTTATTTACAATAGAACAGGAACTTAAAACTGTTTCATGGCATGGCATAATGCATTCATGGCACCCTTTTTAAATACCTTAGTCATGAAATTTTAAACTTCACTATCAGTTTCGCCACATAAAATCTATCAAGACAAGGAAATTTTAGATGTTCTGATACATAGGGGATCCTCTAGGACTAGTCATAGTGGTAGTGATACCCATAGATATGAAAAGTGAGTCATAGTAATAGCGATACCCATAGATATAAGGTGTGAGTCATAGTGATAATGAGTCATAGTGTTATTGAAGCCATAGATATAGAGAGGGAATCCTAGTGATAATGATATCCATAGTAATATAGAGTGAGTCATAATGATAGTGCTATCTATAATGCTCTCAAGCATTTTTCCAGAAGTATAGTTTATAGATTAAAAAATTCCCAAGTGTATATTAAAAGTATACAGGACACTCTGTTATATTTTTAAAATCCCTGAAAAAAATGAATCTAAAAATATACATAATATTTATATTTATCTAGAAAAAGAAAAAAATACTTACATCAAAACCTGATTAATCATTAACGAGGGAGGTGAGATTAAAAATTTAAAACCTGATTGATTGCCGGAAGAAACTGAGAGAAAGTGAATGGCTACTATTTGAATTACCGTTATTCCAATCGGGAAATCAAACAGGTTTAGGTGCATTTTAATCCCGTCTTTCTCACTATTAATAAGTCAAATTTTAACAACGTTTTTCTATTTGTTTCAGTACTTAAATATAAATTCGCTACCTTTAATGCTCATAATTTTATGACCTCATTTTTGGCAAGCATTCTAAAATTATATTTAAATGTGTTCCAAAATTATTTATTAGTATTATAAGTATACTTCTTATATGTAAGTGTAGTTATGGTAGAAGTATATAAGTATAAAAGTTTATAAATATAAGTATACTTATGGAACATCCTGCATAAGTATATCCTGTATTGAATTAAAATGTAATTGCTCTTAGAGATTTTCTGCGATCTATCGTATGGAAACTCTTCTGGATTTGAATGGCGCCTTCAAGGAAATAAACCATCTGTTGGTTCTCGAAGGGTGCTGCAGTGCCAGAAACCAGATTTCACCATGACTGGTCAGCCTGATAGTGTTACGTGCCAGAAAGATGGCACTTGGACACCTACGGATGCCAAGTGCGTTCGTAAGTACTATCTAATCATACTTCCCCCGCTGTCGGGTTAGATGAGGATCTTTTAAACTAGTATATCCTTAACACATCTTTATATCTACAACCTAAATAAGTAAAAAGTATTTTTTTTAAATATTTATTAGAAACTAATTACAAAAAAATTTCGAAATGAAAAATTTTTTGTCCAAAAAATAAACGACATACGTTTTTTAAATCAATAGGTTTCAGGATCATTATTTTGGGTATACTATAAAATATATCGTGATTTTTTTTTCTAAATTTAAACTCGATGTATTAAAAAAGTCTATTTTAGAACAAATTTTTAAGGCATACATTTAAAACAAACTTCAGTTTTCAAATTCAAAAATGCAAAGTTTTGTACGCGATAAAACAAATTATAATGACATGTAATATTTAAGAGACAGTTTTTTCTAAGAATCAGGCAGGGTTTAAATGCTAGACATTTTTTATTTTGTTGAAATTTTCAAGATATGGTTTATATGTAAAATAATGACACTTGATAACACATTTTTTTTCTTCTTCCGCGAAGAAATATTTTTTTCCAAGGGTTTTGGGGATCCAAGCTGAAGATCCTCTGGGATTGTGAGAAAAAGACATCTATCTATATGCGGTACTACTTCTAGTGAAGTAAGTAAACCACGGCTTTTAGCGGACCTTTGAATCGAAGGTCAAAGGTCATTCAAAAATCTTCGAAATAAGGCTATTATCATAGACTTTGATCGTCAAAATCTGCTTGTGCTAACAGTGAACGATTAAGGTATATATTTCCGTGAATACATACTAATAAGTAGTACCTGAAATCAACATTTAGCTTGACCGTAAAGTAGCAGGAAACTAAAATTATACGCAACTTTCATGGTCATTAACAACTTTTGTCAAAACTATACTATTATGGGATTAGCTGGAAAAGAAGTCGTAAGTATGACACAAACAGAATCGATTTATGGATCTAAGGTAACTGATTCAACTTCTACATAATAAGACTGTTAAAAATTCCGAGCCATGTTGCACCAAAAAATGGTATTCATTGGATGGCTTCATAAAATGGAGCTCAATTTCACCCAATTTTGGCATTTTCACTTACTCCAAACATCAGTAGAAGGTTGTACCTAAAGTAGGTGTTTCGAAGAAACAAAACACCGATTTTCATTCCTTCTTTTATGAAAGTAGAGAAAGGTTGCACCATTATTTGGTATTAAGGCACCTAAATGCAGGTCAAGTTTGCTATTTACCGTAAGTAAGCCATTTTATGGCATACCTCTAACCATTTTATACTGCCAACCAAATTAAAAGGCAAACATAAACGGGTTGAATAAAACATTTACCAACGTAATTAAGTTGATACTTGAAACAACATGGAGGAGTCGTTTCGATACACCGAGACCGAGCTGTAAAGAAAACATGGCGTCGTAAACAAATGTCGTTCAGTTGACAGTCCCCGTCGAAGTTTTGTGTCTGTTACCAAATTTTGGTGCAGGTAGTTACACCCTGGAAGAATTTTTCGATCATACTTCACAGTTTATGGTGCAACTAAAATAAAATAATCTTTCGTTTAACCAAACTTTGAGATATTAAGAAACTTTGCACCAAATACTGGTTAAGGATTTACCGAGTTTTTCTTCTTTTTTTTTTTACAGTTGTAAACCTTAACCCATGTTTAATTCCTAATTGGTTTCTCATTTTCATCTTTTATTAGAATTATATTATATTCTTCAATTAGTTTGATATAACTTTTCAGCAGAATCATTCACGACTACTATCTTCTCAAGTTAATCCTTTCAAGTTTTGTAATCAGGATCGTCCTTCTACGTTGGAGGATCTTTTTTCAAAAAGATCGGTGCAGATAGAAAATATCGTGAAGACACTTTTTATAGAGATGATTACGAAAGACCAGAACTGATTGGGAAAAATCAACTTTAAGCATTATAGAGGAATGAAAATCATTTTATAGCAGTTGATTCATTTTTTCTTCATCTCGCAAAACCTCAGCCATACTTGTCTCAACGGTGGTTGGAACAATATCACCCTATAAGGCTAAAGCTACAATTTTGGTTTGTTCGTTACAGAAAGGCTGGTAAAGCAGTATATAAAATGGACATGTCATTCACATAATGCTTTCAAGAGTTATCAAATCAGTTTCGGAAATGAATAGCTGCTCCTTGTAAATTTAAATAAAATGCATCATTAATGTAACATTTCCAACAGAATAATAATTTTTTTTCTTCACATTTTTAGGTAAAGAAGTAGAAAAAAATGTTCTGAAAATCGTGGGTAAGTTGGCACTATTTTATAATCATTGATTATAGTATACAAGGAGATGATAACACCCGGGCAATTGTATTTTGACATTGTGATTGGCTGTTGAGTATCACTCATGGTTGCAAGAATTTGGAAATTTATCTCATTTATTGTGAATTAAAGTAAAAATGTAAATAATTTTGTGCATGCTCGTCTGTGTTTGCGCTTAATCTCATATTTGGTGTGTTACCACAATTGATTCATTGACGGATTGTGTTTACATTTATTTTGTTAGAAAAGAGGAGATTTGTGCTTAAAAAATGAAATTAGACGAAAATGTCTTCGAATTTTTAGATATTTAAAAATGTAACACTAAAAATATGGTTTTCTTTGCTATGTTTATTATTTGTTTTTAAATAAAATTATATCATTTTGATATTAAGAGTATGTCAACGGGTGCTCTTAATTACTTTTAAATCATTAAGTATTCTCTTATAATAGTTTAGCTGCAATATTAAATAATTTTCTTACTTTCTGCTGTAAGGAAAATTCGGATTTTAATTAAAATAATAGTTATGCCATGTAAAGTCTAATCATCCTATGCATATTTCCTAACATCTGTACTTAATTATTAAGCATTGTAACAGTAATATAAAAAAATAATTCTGCAGTGAAGTTTAAATTGATATTTAAGTGTTTATATATTACTAGTGAGCTGCGCCCCCTGCTCGCTAACGTTGGCCAACCCCCGAAAATTGCTACGCAATCTTATATGTTTGCTTCGCAAACAAAGCTAGTTAGGTACTGTCCACAAAAAAAAAAAAAAAAAAAAAAAAAAAAAAAAAAAAAAACGAATCACGCTGAATAACTTTTGTTCTAATGATTGGATTTTCACGAACTAAGTGTCAATCCTAAAGGCTCCTGGGGGTGACCTCAAATATGCTAATTAATTAGTGCTAACTATCAATTAAGTTACGAAATCAGACACAAAAACGTACTTTCTCTGAATAAACATAAATTTTTTTTTGCATATTTGGATTTTAAACCTTCAAAATATAGGGGGTAGCCGCAATCTGGGAAACATGGCCCCCATAGTTTGATCAGGAGAGCAATCCAAAGTTCGTACCCCTTAATGTTAATTTCACTTTTTACGTTTTTAGTCATATTTTTAAAACTAATGAAGCAATTCTAAGAAAATTGCACCCACTCATAAAACTCATTTACCCAAAGATAATTTCATGAAAAAAATAATTTTTAATAATTATTAATTATTTTTTATTATTTAATTAAATTGAGGATGAAAAAATTTTGAATTATAAGGTATGAATTTTTTTATACCATATTAATCTACATATTTTTCAATTGAAAAATTTAAAGTTTCAACTGTTTTTATTTATTAGAAGCTGAAAAAAATTAAAATTAATTATTTATAAAAAAATAATTTGGTGACAATAAGGAAATGATTAAATGAGGCGATTAATATTAAAATGTGATAAACTTGCGAGGAACTTGACTTCGCGCGCATAGCGTAAAATTTCATTCATATTTTTTTCCCCTAATAATCGTTTGCTAATCTTTTTATTTTTATTTCTTTCAAACCATAAGATATAATGTTTCTTTTTTAGTCGTTTAATAATTTATTTACAATTTAGTAAAGAAATTTGAATAAAACATTTTGACTTTATTCAACGAATGCCTAGATTTATAAAAATGTGCATCTGATAGAATATGATTTTACATCAGATTGTGCTTATTTAATGTGATTATTTTTTATTTTTTGATTTTGTTTTTAAAAAACTGATACAATTTCAATAATATACATACGTATGCATAGATTTGGAATAATATATTTATCAATTTCTTGAATATATATTTCATAAATACTAATAAAAATACGTAGTCAACCATTTTAAGCATCTCTCGCATCACAAATTTCTCAACATCTTCTAGGGTAAACTAACCAATGAAGGAACATTTAAGCTTAGCTTGCCTTTAAAAAAAATCATAAACATTTCAAAATTTTTAATTTCAGCTAAATGATGGTGTCGACATATTTGTTATTAAATGAGAATTATGTAAAAAAAATTAGATAACTTGCATAATATTGTTTTAAGCTTTTGGTGGTTTAAATAATAAGTATTAAGATAACCAAGTGAAGGAACAGCTCTTACCAGTGAATAAACACTAAATTTTCCAGTGAATGAACACTTAATTTTGAGAATGTTTGGCCACACAAGGCCACACAATGTTAGGCCACACAAGTGTCTAAAAGCAAGATTTTACTTGGAATTACAACATATAACCACAGTTAACGTGGAAAATTTTACTTTTTTTTCAGTCATGGAATGGAAAGTAAAATATATTTGAATACATAATTTTAAAAAAAAAATTTCATTTTTCTTTCTCACAGTTTAATAGTCTATTCTAAATTATGAATGTTTATTTTTTTGTTTACTCTTTTCCCCATATTTTTTGAAGCTTTTTTTTATCTTTTTAAGTATTTTTTTTTATCTTTGTCATACTTTCTGCTTTAACTTTTTTTCAGCTCTTTCAATATCTTTAAATTTTCCTTCTTTTTCTGAAGTTAATGCAAAAGAGTAATTTATTTCTTTTTCTTTTGATTTAACCTTCCTCTTTTTTCCAAATTTTTGGCCAATGTAAATGTATCTTCGAAATTTCCTTTGATTTTCCATTACAATTTCTAGAATTCCTCTCTGGATAATAAATGAGAAAAAGGAGTTTCGAAGTTTGAGTAAAATCCATCTCTCATTGACTTATATCTAGAGGGTCTTCAGCAGTACTTACCATTTACTTATGGAACCAATTGTTTTTGCAACTAACAATGCCTCAAGAGGACTTACCTCAAAATCAGTTTTCAAGATACTTTCATTAT
>NC_092208.1:91751649-91807171 GCF_043381705.1 Parasteatoda tepidariorum
TTCACAACTCTTATTAAAATTCAATTATTTTCAAAAAATGACAATGCTTCAATTGAGGGATATAATTTATGAAGGGAAAGTTTTTCTTCTAAAATTAATAAATGAATGAAAAAATTGTTAACAATAAAGTTACGTTCTTTTAAATTTTTGTTTTTTGTGTACTTTAAAATGTGTGTATAAATAAGTGTATATTTTTAAATTCTTATCACTTGTAATACATTTAATGCAATATTTTACTGTCGAATAACCAACATATATTATTCATATTTGTGAGTGAAGAATTATTATTCTTGACTAATAAACTCTGATAGTACTTACTTTAATGATGATATATTGATGGAAATTGATGGTATATAATGTAAAAATAAATAAAATTATTTATTTTTCTTTTATGTCTGTGTATTTTTTAAGAATAAAATATGAAATTCATTTTCATGAACTGAGAAAAAGAATTTAAAGTTCAGTGTTATTCTATTGAATAAAGGAAATATATAAAATGAATATAATAATATATAAAGCTTTTAATTCAAGTTTTTTAATAATTATCAAATGTTTTTTTACAACTTTTATTAAAGTATTAAAATTCAATTATTTTCCTATGAGGATTCAATCAACAAAAAATGACTGCTTCAATTGAGGGATATAATTTATGAAAGGGAAAGTTTGTCTTCCAAAATTATTAAATGCATGAAAAAATTACTAACAAAAAACTTTTTTTCTTTCTTTTTTAAGCATTAAATAAAAAGTAACAGTTTAAAATAAAAAGCGTTTTAATTTAAACTATTTTTTTTCTTTTTATTTATATGTCAAAAAAATAAATCTACATACATAAAATATTAGATTATTTGGCATAAAAATGATTAAATTTAATCTTTAGTTATGTTATTTTTATAAATATTAAATTGTAATAAATGAGGAGCGTGTAACTAAAAGCAATGAAAAAATTAAGGTTTGCTTGACATTTAAAAACTTCCATTTTTTAGCCATGCAACCATAGCTTACAATGAATGCTTTGCATAATCCAAGATGGCCGACAGTTACTTCAGTTTCTACTCATAGGAGGGTGGGAAATGTCATCTCTACTTATACTCTTAACTCTATGATTCGGATCCATCAGCCGTTCAGAGGGCGCTGCTCAGCATACGCATGCACTAAGGGTCTGAAATTCTAATCATTTGTATATCATGCTCTACGTTGCATTTTCTGAAAATTTCAGCTCACTCCCGTAAGTCTTTCATGGTGTTGCAATTTTCACAAACATGAGTTTATTTCAATTGCATTTAATTGAAAATTAAATAAGTGTGGTGGCTTTGATTCAATTTTCCAAAAATTTGTCATATTTGTTGAAGAATGGGACACAAAATATTGTGTATATTGTATATGAGTACAGTTGACACACACAAAAAAAACTAAGTTTTCGAACATAAAAAAGAGAGAGAAAGAAGTTCATTCATTATGTTATTAAAGTCGCGAAATGTATGTTAATGAAATGTATGAAATGTATGTTATAAAGTCTACTTCATGATTGAGAATTTTTTATCAAAATTTAAAGAAAAAACTGAATTATATTTAACAAGTCAATCTTCATCTCCTTTAGAGCATTTATTAAAATTTCAAAAAAGCTGAATCATATATGTTTAACTAACCAATCTTCATTTCCTTTAGAGCTTTTATTAAAACTTCAAAAAAGCTGAATCATATATGTTTAACAAACCAATCTTCATTTCCTTTAGAGCATTTATAAAAATTTCAAAAAATCTGAATCATGTCTAACAGATCTCAACTTCATTTCTTTTAGGGCAAAAGAAGTGGTGGTTGTGTACACAAATGGGGAGGATTCCACAACAGTGAATTCAGAACCAGAATACTCATCAATCTATTACGAAAAAGTGACGCCACCTACTATGAAGAAACTGCCCAAAAATATGATTTCCTCTAACGTACCGTTTGGAACTTTAAAATCATCCACTCTATATGGAAAGTGATGCCTAACTACTTTAACTGAACTCAATTATTATATGTATGTTACGGAATAAATGGTAAACACCCTACCATTCATTTCTGCAAATTTTAACTCAGCGTACAAAATGATGTCGAAATACTACAGACTGTGTCTCTTAAATAAAGCTACCTTAATTTTGTGACATAACTAGACGCAAAGAAAACCAATTTGAACCGAACATATAGATTAAGAAAGTTTGCATCTAAACACATATTTAAAAGGAGTAACTTATGAACTGCTCCACAGGAACAGAACTGCTCCACTGCTAGTCAGAAGAAAAACATTGAATAAGTAAAAGAAAAAAAAGTGTCCCCTCGAAATAAAGGGCGAGGGGTGTTGCTTGGTAGCAACGGAGTTCCTGTGCTCTATGGCACGCACCTCCGATCGAAATATTAATGAGAAAGGACAATTAGCTGGGACTGTTAATCGAACAAAATGAGAAATAAGAAATTTTTGGGGCGAGTCCATCTCGTTCCATCGAAATAAAGCAGCTCCAGATTACAGTTAATATAGCTCTCATGTTTATGTATGACATGAAATATAAGATGTTGCGTAACATTTCCCAAACCTTGAAGGACATTAGCATCAGTGTTGTCCCAGGTTTTAATGATGGCAGCCTTCAATTCTGCTACTTTTTTGGCTCACACAATCCTACTGACAACAATCTCGCATTTTTTTTTCGGGGGGAGGGGCGTAGGTTAAGTAAAAAAAAACCGACCATTCATGAAATACCCCCTATCATAGAAACCCAACGTTGTGAAGATTTTTTAACGTAAATAGGGAGACTATCTTGCTGGAATATCTGATTTGAACCACCAAATCTCCCTGCAAACGGCAATAAATAGATTTCCAGAATTTTTTAAATATCAGCAGTCTTTATACTGCTTGGGGGAGAGACAAGGTAAGCCTTCCACAAAATTAACAAAGCCTCCACCTTGTAATATATTGAAAAAGAAATCCTCATCTTTTCTCATGCCTTTATAATAGCCCACAAAACTGTGTGGGTCATCTTAATTCTTTCCTTTTCTACTCTCCTTTGCTTGTGGATAGTTTTGCTGTTAATTTTTTTTCTATCGTAAGTTTCGTGTATGATATGTAAAAGGAGCATTAGAAAAGAGAAAAAAAGAGGAAATCTTCTCCAAATGAAGAGGCTCATAAATTCAGCGGGAAGGTTATGGTGGTAAACTTAACGTTGCCTCCCAAGCCGTATAAAGGCTACCGATCATTAAAAAAAAATGCTATAAGCTCATTTACTAACATTTGAAGGGAGAATAGCTGACCCGAGTCTGGTTTTCCAGGAAGAGAATATAATGAAGATTTTGCATTTACGTTGCAAAATCTTCTAAGTGATGATGTTTTTATAATAGGGAGCATGTCGTGAATGGCTTGCCCTTACTCATGACCTCGATGGACAAGAAGACGTGAAGGGGTGACCTCAGTAAAACTGTATATACAAAAAAAAAGCAGTTTTAGTTAGTGGAACAATTGAAGACTGCCTTCAGTGAAACTTAACATCAATATAAATGCTATAATGCCCTCCTGAGATTGGTAAATGGCATGAAACATCACTTATTTTAAGCTATATAAAAAATATAGCTGATACTTTGGCTATAATCAGACGTGGTCTTATTCCAGTGGGAAACTTTTTTCAATACTTTTTTACTTATTCGATGCTTTTTCCTGAGTAGGTAAATCAGGGAGTGAGTGAGTTACTCCTTATGTTTAGATATAGACTTTCTAAATATATATTTTTGGTTCTCATTGTTTTTCTTAACGCCCAGTAACGGCACAAAGTCAAAGTGGTTTAATTTAAGTGAAACACACTGTATGAAAGTATATATCACGTAGACCACCATAAAAGTTTCTAGGATGTTATTTTAGAAATATAACGTTTATGAGAACAAAAAAAAATTACTTTTAGACAGAAAAGTACATTGAACATTAGAAAAAAAATTTTAGATCGGAAAAGTACGTTCGACATTAGAAAATTAAATATAGAGAAAATTATTTTTACACCGAAGCAATGCATTATATATTAGAAAATTACTTTTAGACAGAAAAAGTGCATTATATATTGGAAAATTATTTTTAGACAGGAAAAGTACAATATATATTAGGTTAATCCATTATTTTTTCGATAGATGGCTGTTATGATCAATATCTTGTGAAGTATCATTCAAACAGTTTCAATTTTATGCTCGGTGGAAAGGTGACATTTCGCATCAAAAAAAATTCTTTTGCTGTTTAGATTTTTAGGTGCCACACCAATTAACACAAAAAAAAACATGATGGATCGAATTTCGATCTGCAAAACATTTCCAATAGACCCATTTCTTAAACGGATGGTGACCGGGAATGAGAAATGGGTCCCATAAAACAATATTGTGCTCAAACGATCATGGTCAAACCACGGTGAGGCAGCTCAAACGGTGGTCAAACCAGGAATGATGGCCAGGAAGATTCTGCTGTGCATTTTGGTGGGAAAGAATCCTTTATTATGAGTTGCTTCCATATAACCAAGCACTAAATTCAAATAACTTCTGTCAACAACTGGACCGTTTGAAGCTAGCGATGAACCAGAATTGACCAATGGGAGAGGAACTATATTCCATCAGAACAACACCAGGTCACACACGTCTAAAGTGACTCTTTAAAAACACCGGGAGCTGGGTAGGGAAGTTTTGATGCATCCACCATAAAGTCTGGATCTGGGCCCAAACGATAACCCAGTTTTTTTTTTCATTGCGAAACTTCCTTAGTGATAAGAAATTGGCATCAAAAGAAGATTGTGAAAATCGATTATAGTTCGTTCACCTGGAGTTGGCACTTTGCTCCGCCTTCATCACGTGGTATCCGACGATACTATTTCGCTATTTTTGGGATAAGGATGTGAACAATCCTGAACAAGGTTGCTATTTGGCGATCGGGTGACTAAAATATTTATTTCCCAATCTTAATGGCATTTTTTTAACATTAAATATTTCATAAATTTGATGATACTTCTTTCGTTTGAGTGAATAGTTTGTTCTTTTTGAGGCATTTTGCTGCAATATAATTGATTAGATGGAGTAACGAAAGGTATAATAGCAGATGATAAAGTGAAATAAATGACTGAAAAAGAATTCACTGTTTGCGCTTAGCAAGCATTAAGGGTTGTCTCATTTTTAGGCGCGGAGATGTTTCTCCTCTTACCCCCGCGCGGAAATGAACTCTTCGACCAAGGAGGTGGTGCCAAGGGCCAACTCCTGGTGAACGAACTATACCACAGTTTCTCGCCAATAGGGACTAAGACTTCTATGAGAGAGGCATTCTAAAGCTATTTTTAAAATGGCAACAAATCATAGAATAAAACGGGGCATATTTAACCCCAATTGGTAATCCATAGCGTGTTAAATGAAATTATTTATTTATTTTTTACGTAAAACTTATTTATTTACTTTATTTATTTACTTATTTCTGAAATAAATAAATTTATTTATTTATTTCAGAAAAGTGCATTTAGATGAAAAAAAGTACGTGGAATGTAGGAAAGCAAAGTAAATTCAATTTGCTACTCTGCGAAGAATCTACCTTCTTTATTAAATTAGTTAATATTTTTGAACACTTTTTATTTCATTTAATACAGTTTTGACCAAATTCAATCAATTAGTTAAAAGTTGCAAGCAAAATTAAGCTTTTTTTGAAGTGCAAATTTTAAAAATATAAAATTTCAAGAATTTTAAAAATTGGTAACTAGATTCAATAAAGCAGATTTCAATAAATAATGAAACAAAAGAAATCAAAACTGGTACAAGTTACTTAAAGAATATGGAAATTGCATTGATATAATTCTCCATAGGTTAACAAGGAGGAACAATTAGTTACTAAATGAATTCGAAAATTGGGCTCATAGAAAATGGCTTTCGCTTAAAATGGAGAAATTTAAATAATATTTCAAATAAAAAGAATATAAGAGCGTGTTAATTTAATCAACACTATTTTTTTAGATTTCCAACTTCATAATCATCAACGACTTTGCATGAAATCGATAGCATGCATTGAAAATATAAATAGCGTTAACTTTCGATGTCGTAAATTATCTATTTTGTTACACAAACTCATAGAAGACTGTATCTGAAATAATGCAAATCGTTAAATAGGTAGCCATGGTTGCATAACTAGCGAAGAAAAGAATTCAAAATATTGTTTTTTTCAGTCAATATTGCTGGTGCTCTACACCAGCCAGTATCCTGTCTCATAATCTTTAACCATTATCAATCTACTGCTGGTCTTAACTAAGCTTTTCCCAAAAAAGGTTCGATCTACTGCTCTTTCCTTTAAATGTACAACTACTATAGTTCTGATTCCCTTAGATCACCTTACTTGTAAAAAAAGAATTTTTAAAAAAAATCGGTCGTATGATATCATGGGAAGCAAGACGGGAAAATGTCCATCCATAACTCGCTTTCAGCCATTTCTCTCGATTCCGAATAAACATCTCTCCTTGTATGGTTTTAAACCTTTATAAGGATCTTTTAATGGGATTCCAAAGTGCGAAACAGTGACCACTTTTTATAAAATTTGAAAATTTTAAGCGATTATAAAAACCATTGATATCAATAATATTAAGGCATTTTTTGAAGCATTTCTATAAATATATCAAACATGTTACATTTAAAAAATGAAACGTTATACGTTACATTTAAAATCTGAAAAAAAATCTAAAGAAGCAAGCTAAAAAAATACAGTAATTTTTGGAATATTATAAGACATTCCTAATAATTATATATTTATTTATAATAATAATATTAAAAACAATAATAATAATAATAAAGCACATAGATTCCATTTTCGCCAAAAACTAGTTTCCATCGGATAGCGAGTAGCAAACAATTCTTTTATCGCTCTGTGATAGGCGACCGTTAATTTTGCCCTAAGTGACCGTCCTCATCATCATAAGACACTTCGAGTGTGGGTGGTACACCGAATTCTGCTCCCAGCTCACATCGACCGCAGTGCTGACTTAAAATATTCTCAGTGGTAGACAGATCATGGGTTTGAATACCGTCAGGCTAATCACGGATCAAGATTTCCTCGCCACGTAAAGCTGGTTAGTTCTGTTAATGATATTTCTCAATGTTCATAATAATAATTTCTCTGCTCATCTGTTGTGTTTATTATATGGGTAAAATGATTAATTGTATTCCTCTATGTACCATGAGCATCTTCCTTGCTTTTGTTATTAAATATATTATGTTAAAGACTTTTGTAATGATTTAAAACCCCGAGATTTAACAAGTACTCCACGAAGACTAGTTTGTCCCAATGAGTTCCCTTGTCTTCTGAATTAGGCTCTAAATTACAAGGCTACAAAGTTGAACATTGATAATCGTAAACTCAGACACTGGGAGGGATGTATTTTTGACGCTGGTTATAAAATTAAATATTTTTAAAAAAAATTTTCCTCAGACAAAGTTGCTTTTAATATGAAGCTGTTTTTGACAAAAAGAACTCCAACCGATTCCTCTACTGACTTCGTACATAATATTCAAAAGTTTTACCATTTTCCCCCTCATTTAAAGCAGCCCTCAAAATTTGGGTAACTCCGAGTATTGATATATATACCGGGCATCCTAAAAAATGACTTATGTGAACATTTTTTAAAGAAAAACAAAAGGAGACAGAAATATATATGGTTTGCTGCTTTGTACCTACAGAAAACAAGATTCAAAATTGAATGCAAAAGTGACTCCAATTTTGATCAAATGCAAGTTCAGTTGCCGACTAGAAGAACTAAAAGCAATGTTTGTCTGACCATCTGAAATATTTACACTCGTGTTTGCTAATGTTGACCGCAACCTTCGCCACATTATGGCTGTTTTTAGCAGTTTTTTTAAAAACCTTGTTTTACAATTTTTATTAGTTAGCTACACCATCTGCTGGTGAATTTTGTAACTAATTTTTAAACTTGGCATGAATAAAATAAATGATTTTTCTGAGCAACCTTCAGTTGCAGCAACCTTCAGAGCAACCTTTCTGAGCAGTCTATTGTAAATTTCGACCTTTTCATGTTTCTCTTTATTTATTTTTTCTTACCGTCTATGAATTATTTAGCATAAACTAGACAAAAGTTGAAATTTTTTGTGTCTGCAATTATATTATTATCTTAATAAACTTATTATTATTTTTTATAATTCTTAATTGAAACAGAAAAAGTCAGCATTCAATAAGTAGAATAATATTAAAATATCAACACGGCATTCCATACATCAATAAACTCAAAGTTTTTATTAACTAAAAATAGAAATATTTTTACATATTTTTGGAAAGTAAGATTTGATTTAAATTATAATACTGTAGATATGGATGATGAATACAAAGTAAAAGAAAACATTATTCTCTAGACTTATGAAGAATTTGGTGCAGATAATTTCATGGAAAACGTCAACAAATCCTGTAAAAGAGAAAAGAACTTAATAATGAATGCAAAATACAACATCAACCAAAACTAATATTTCCATTTTTGATATCATTATAGGCATTATATATTTTCTAGCTCCTTTTAATTCCTCTTATTTCCCTTTATTTTAAAAAATTTCCTTTATTTCATAAATTTACAGTTATTTTTAATCATTCCTAATCTCGTTCTAATTAAATAAATCAACTCATGAAATTTTTTATCCCATTTCATAAAAAGGTCATGTAAATATTTTTATTCTTCTATTTTAACAATAAATGTTAATAAAGTATATTTTATGCAATACAAGAAAGTGCATCAAAATCTATTTTTAATATTACTTAAGTTGCTTTATTTATTTTTTTAACTACGAAAATGGTTTGTTTACAGAGTTATATTAAATTCTATCAGCCTTTTTGTTGATTAATTTATAAGCCAGTTTATAAGTATTGTTTATTATTTATATGTATTATTTATGTTATTAGTTATACGTTATTATTTATACGTATTGTTAATAACATGAGTTAACTTTCTTTTTGGCAGCATTATTTCTCGATAACTCGCCAATAATGAATCCCATCCATGCTCTTAAGATGGTTTTTCGAAGCTTTTTCGCCAAGAAAAATATAAAAGCCACAGTTTAAATGCTTTACACTTGGAGGAAAACTATTATTTCAAACTATATATACTATCTTGGCGTGAAGAATTATCTGAACTTTAGAACGGACAAATATCTTATATAGTTTAAAAGTTGTTAAACTTTTTTAAAAATCGCCAATGAGGCGACATTTTTTCCCCTGGATAAAATTTTTTAAAATAATTACCTAATTCTCAGTTTCTGCAAATTTTTATGAGTCCAGATGATGCGACGTTCGAGTAAGTTTTTAAAAATTAAAAATTTAGACCACAAACGCTTTTGATTTTCACTAAACTGTGGCTTTTCTCCATATTGATGTCATGCTCCATTTTCAGAGTAAGCGTAGAAAGCGCTGGCTGTAGACAGGGTAAACTTGACCTAACAGTCACGAGTAACTGTTTCAAACTTACAGCAGTTGTGAAAACACCATATTATTCGCAAAAAAAGCATTTCATGTGACGACGGAGTCTTCAAAAAACAGCTTTACGTCGGTCTAACTAGAACTACTCGTGCAGTTTAAAATTTGTAGGGCTAAGACTGGAGAGCTTTGGAGAGCTCTCAGTCTGACCGTTGTATATATTTAAAAATTTAAAAGAAAAACCTATTATGTTAAAACTATTTCTTTATTGAATATCGTCATGTTAAAATTCGGACCAGTTCAAATATGTTGAGTATTATTATTAGGAAGAACTTTTCAACGCAACCTTCAAAATAAAGGAATATGTTTAATTTTTGCACATTTTTCTCCATAAAATAACGACATGATAATTTTACTACCCATTATCACCCCGGTTTAACATCGTTTTTTAAGGTTAACATGAATATTGAGAAGAAGAAAAAGCGAAACCATGTCTAATATATTGCGTTCTAATGGATGGTATTTTCTACACTACGGAGCGCTGCTGGCTATCTACCGTCCATATTTTACCACCCATATCGCCTGGCTACTGCATTCGGCATATTGTGTGGCCATTTGGCTCAACCTGCTCAATGTTTACTGTGTTGAAACAACACCTCCTAGAAAGAACAGGCCACAGCACGGGTTACCATAAATATCCTTTAGTAGTCCAAACGTAATGACATNCATAAAAAATGCCATAGGATATTCCTATGGGGTTTTGCCTATGGTAAAATTTTGCCATAGGCAAAACCCCATAGAAATATTCTATGGCATTTCTTCATATGGCAAATTTTTGCCATACATGTATGGCAAAATTTCGCCATACGTTCATGGCAAAATTTTACCATAGACAAAACCCCATAGGAATATCCTATGGCATTTTTTATATGGCTAATTTTTGTCATAAAACTAAGATGCGCTACAGTTTATGAAGAGATATTTCCCATATTCGATATTTGTTGGGTTTTATTGGCACAAGAGAAAGACCAAATGGCTATACTGCATAAGTTAAAAGTTGATCAAACTACTGTATTTATTTCCCAGCATTGAAACAGCATTAAGAATTAAGTTGTTCATGATGATCACAAATTGTGCTGGATAACAGTCGTTTTCTCAGCTTAAATTGAGAAAAAATCAATTACGCAGCGCTATGGGACGCTTAAACTGTCTGATGTGCATTGAAAGTGATGTGCTATCGAATTAATCAAAGAATTTGCAAATAAAAATGTTCGCAAATTTGTTTAAAAATAATTATTAAAGGTATTCATTTTGCCAAGTGGGTTATATCTTTATTTTTGTTCATTTAGTTACTGCGATTACGGCTGCTTACCATCTCAAGTTTTTTTTAATTATAAATATCTTAAAAATGCTCAATTTTATGTGTATTAAATTTTCAGAGAATTCAAAATGTGTTTGTTCAAACTTGTCAAAATTATTGCATGGTTTAAAAATGTTTAATTTTATATTTAATGTATGTGAAATTTTATACCTCGATCTTAAGCAATATGACATGTTAAAGGGGCCTAAACCATTTACGTGCCCAGGGCCTTTCATGCTATTAAGACGGCCTTGTGTGCTAAGCAGTTGTTAACTCTTCAAACGGAAGTCGTGAAGGTAAAGAACTCGAGATTTGTTTTTGTATACATTTGTATTGAAAACACCATCCATTTAGTAAAAGCATAATTTTTACCCATTTGAAAGATTATCCATTGTATTCTGAAAAAAAAAACTGAATAAATGGGAAAAAATTAAAATGTGTCAGATTTTTGTGCGCCGTATCCAATTTTGAGACTTTTAAAACTATGTTATTTTAAGGAAAATTAAACGTTATCGGTGGGAAAAAAAATTTTCCCCTTAAGAAAATTTCTTATTTTCATTAATAAATATACTTCAATATTGTATTTACAAAAAGAGCTGTTATTTAATAAAATTCAAACTTCATTTCAAATGTTTCAATGGTTAATTTATATGAACACTTTAAACTTTCATGCATACAGGAGTTTGTTTAATTTCAGTTCGGTACGCTTAAAAAAAAAATTTAAAAGAAATAAAAATCATAATAAATTGGCATGAGTTCAAGCATGTGTTATATGGTTAAAAATCAAATAAAGTAGCTTGTTTCATTCTCCGTGAATAATGTACAGCATAAAAACAAAAGGAAATTGCTGAAGCATTTTAAAACGTTAATGATTTTTGCACAAATTCTTTGTCTAAAGTACAGTTCATGAAAAAAATAAAATTACAATTATCTTATAACAAAGCATATTGCTGTTGTGTAATAGAAAAATCATCGCAAGTGGCAAAAAATTCAATATATTACATATTTGTCATTTTTGTATAAACATTTTTCAATAGTAAATATTGTTTTATCATTTTTTTTTTTTTTTGTTTTATCAATTTTTTTTTTAAATTCTGTTTTAGCATTCATGGTATTAGAAATAGAAAGAAAATAGTTGTCAAGTAACCTTTCCTCGAAGTCCATCGAAAGGCCCACGTATGTTAGTTTTTCAATTGCATCAGCATGTAAAATTGGAAAATTTTATTAAACAGAATTTTGTATAAGAGCATAAAAAAACGGAAATATTTCGGAATCTCTCTATATTAGAAAATCGTAAGAGCTTTTGCTCTTTTTTTGGTGTTCTACATTTTGTTTTGCTGCACAGAAACTATAAGACTTAAAAGCTTGAAATCTGGAAGGTGTGTATAAAAATATACAAAAAAAACGATAGAATAAAATAAAAATTAACATTCAAATCAAATCATTCGAAAATTATTGCAGTTTTATGAGCTTTTTTCCTGGATTTTTTCTCCCTGATTTTCCTTTAAATACTGACTATTTATCCATTGTTGTAAGAAAATTTATTTTTCTCTCTCTTTTTATATTATAAGCTTGTACTCTAGTTGATGTAACAGCGATGGCAAAGAGAGATGCTGCCAGACATAAATCTTGGCTTTTTCATTAAATTTTTTAAATATATAGTCAAACTTAGTTTAAAAAAAGGTGAAAAACCTTAAAATGTTATAATGATGTCTCGTGAACGAGTCAATTCTTGTAATCTCACTCATTGTGCACTCCAAAGTTTAAATCCCCCCCCACTCAAATACAGTTAAGAATTCTTCAAACCCATGATGAGAAAAAATATGTAGTCAAAAGTACCAGAATATGGTGAAATTTACCGTGTCTCTGGCTCTATGGGTACAATAAAAAGCTCTGTGATTTATACCGATGCGCTTTAATAATGATTTTGATATAATTAACAATAAAATATAGTTTATTAATTAATTATAAAATGTGTGATCAAATATATTAATGTTATCATAATACCTTAGATCACGGCCTAAAAACCATTTATTCGATTAAATTTATATTTCAGTTTTGTATTTTTTACTAAATGTGTGGTGAATGGGAACTACAGTTTTGAAAACCAGAATTTCCCTTAAATCGTTCTCCTAGAAAATGTTACCGTGAATGACCGAAATCAAGAGAATGTCGACTTTCATCGGTGAATGTCAACAATCACATAGTCGCTTTGGTGTATGTCCGAAATATTTGATATATCCGATTTAATATTGATTTATTCGTTGATATTATTATATTTATTCGATACTTTAATATATGCTGAGGATAGATTGAGAGAAACATCAGTGTTCGGAGTACCAGTTACATGCATACTTTGCAGTGTCAATGAACACCTTAAATAAACAATAGTAGGGCATACCGGGCAGTGGCACTTAACTAGACCTAGTATATACTTTGGACATTTATTTACCAAAGCGACTGTGCTCTTGACAACATTCACCGGTATATATATATATATATATATACAGTCCAATCACATTAATGTGACCACCACCTACTTTCGACGTCAACGTGAAATAACCAATCACAGAGTGCAGNTCCTTTAGTGATGGGATACGGGTGTTCCTTTTATATATTTTTTTTCTGACAGTTTAATTACAAGTGAACACAACCTGTTTTTTTTTTTAAATTGCCAAAAAAAACAGTCTGATAGTTATTCACAATATTTTTTAGTTCATCGGAATTAAATTTGCTCTAAAATTCAAAAAAGTAGTTCGAATTTTTTTTAAATTCATATTCTGAAATTTATCAATAATTGATTTAGCTAATTAAAGAAAATCAATGACAGATAACTGTTTCTCTCTGTTAAAAATCACTGCAAATAACTCCAAATTTACAAAAATTACTGTTTGTAAGTGAGCCGTGAGTGGAAGATTTTACCTTTTAAGCAAGAAAAGACACCGGGTGTTTCAAGCTGTATGTCATAACCGTAAATTATTAAAATGATAAATATAATATTTTCCACTGATTTTTACCTAAATGAATACAAAATAAAGAGAAAAGTATGAAAAATATGTTTCATAAAAATTCTGCTTCCCCGTTTCTTTTAATTAAATTTTGTTTTACTACTCTTTACAGTTTAAAGATTTAAAAAAATAAAAAAATAAAAAAAACTTTTTCGCTTCGAGAGTCATTACTTATGAAGAATAATGAGGGAAAAAAAAGACTCTCGTGAATATTCTTATTGACTTTTTCTTAAAAAGCATCCCGAGTGGGTTGAAGGTTAAATGGTTAGAATGAAATAACATTGGATGTCCCCATTTGTGGTGTGGGATAATCCATATAAATATGTCCCTGCAAAATAGTTTTAAATCGTTTTATAGAAACATTAATCTCCCATTCATCAATTTCACAACAATTTGAATTGTTCTAAAAGTCAATCCATTTGACATTAATGACAATTTGCGACTGAGAGAACATTTTCCTAAAAGTGTAAAACTCTTTTTATATGCATGCCGTATAATTTAATGGTCGCAAAACAACGTTTAATAATTTTTAGAAGAAAAAAAATGACTCCATTCATTGAACGACGCTCTATAAATAAAAGTAATGTACGCACTGAAAAATTTTAGGAAACTCGAAAGAAAATTGAGTTAAAAGAAGTCCGTCGTTGGAAATCATTTTCCTAATACTACGGAAAAAATTGCTAAATACTACGGATACTAATAGACAAATGCTATACGCACAGCAAAATTTATAAGTAAATCGACTGTCACATTTACCATACAAGTATTTGATTTCGCAAAATCAATTTCTTTCGCTAATTATAGTGTCGAATTATGTAAGAATAAAAAATATATGTACCCTTTATACAATTATGCGATAATTTTTTTTGGTACATCTTTATTAAGTAATAACTTAAAAAGTATCTTAATATTATTAATTCAATCAGAAAAAAAATTTCTTTAAAAATTATAAAAACTACATTAACAAGAAAAAAAATTGCTTAAAGCAAAAGTTTTTTTTCCCTCACCATAAAATATTAATACTATTATTATAATTATTATTAAACGGAGTGCTCTATTATGAAATACCCTATACCCATTTTTACACAGTGATATTTATTTTCAGAATCCATGTCCAAAAAAAAAAAATTTATACACATTTGAGATCTCACATTAGTAAACAAGCGATGAAAGAAAGGCTCTTGAAGTCTAATAAATCACTAGGAAAGAAGGAGGAAACGAAAACTTCAAAACGTTTCAGTTTACCGTCGAAGATATAGATAGCAATAAAATTTCGTGTATATATTTGTTTTTATTTCCTCGCTTGAATATCAATTTGAGTCCTCTAACATTTTTTTTGAAACGGATACTAAAAATAAATATCATGCTCGCAATTAATAAACAACTTGTGTAACTTCATACACAATAGTAAAGCCTGTAAATTATTTTATAACAATACAAACATTGTGTCCATCTTCAAATGATCTTTAGGTAATGACTGAATAAATGGATGTCTTCATTATTTTTTTTTTTTTTTTTTNTTTTTTTTTTTTTTTTTTTTTTTTTTTTTTTTTTTTTTTTTTTTTTTTTGAAAGCCGTAAAACCATATTTTAGAGCAAACAACGGGTCATTTTTCAGTAAATACTTTGTCTATTCAGAAACCAATATTAGGGAGATTTCGCACTTATATAGTGCGGCTTTGAGGAGAACTACTCCAGACTGAAAGTATGGGGCTGTCTGCTGCTATGGTGACAAGCGAGAGCACATTTCTAATGGGGATGAAATGGAGGAAAGAAGGTGTCGATTGGTTTACTTACGACAACCTACGCTAAGATTAAGACAAAACTATTCACCCCACACCCCTATTCGAAGTGACCTTTCCTCGTAACCATAGTACCCGCCACGACACGAGACGGGTGTCTGGAGGAGTTCTCTTGAAAGCCGTACTATACGTTAGCTTCCGTACGCTCCCAAATGTAAGATTGAAACAACTGCGCATGCTCGAGTTTATTTTAGATGCTACGTAACTTTACGTTTGTTTGAGTGTGATTTACGCAACCAAGAAGCGTGCTGTTTATAGCCGTTAAATGTTGATTTCTGTTTAAGCCTACCCTCGAACTAAAAACATGGACATGGAAAGCTAATTTGAAAAAATGTATTGTTTTAATACAGAAATGAATCGTGTGATCTTTCGAAAATCGGTTCATTCCATATAAAGATAATTTTATTGGTTTTTGATTAATATTATGGTTGTCTAATGGCACTAGTTCCATAAGAAACTAAATATAGTGTCGCTATTTTAAAATTGTAAATTATATTTATTTTGACTACACAATTTAGTTTAAAAGAAGTTCAAATAATCCATATAAGTTCAATAATATTTTTCAAGAATATTATTTTTAATGATAATAAGCTGCATTTTTTATCGCTGAATTTATCAAAATCTGCAATCTGTAAAAAATTTTCAGCTCATAAAACCACAGTTTTACGTAAAATATCTTGAATCGTATGCCACATGTTTAATGAGAGAGAGTCTGCGTTCATTGCTAATGTTTGTTTTAATTTTGTGGTCGAAGTTAAAACGATATTTAACTACGAATTTTTTTAACGAATTTTTTTTTTTAAATTCCGCCATTATCGATTGTTAAATAATAACAGTAATTTTACGTAGCATGATACATTTTTAATTCCATTTCTAATGTTTACTATATTTCTGTGTTATACATTAGAGCTTAATGAGCGGTAGGGCAAAAGCGAGTGCTATTTTTTGCATTACAAAAATATTTTTTTCAAATATTAATATATCTGTTTTAATCTAAAATATATTATAATATATGGTGTGCAAAAACTAACTTACTATTAAGCGAACACTATTCGTAGCTTTATTTTCAGAACACTGAAATTCGTGCTCCTTTATTTAAATGGTTAAAAATCCAATCATTAAATCAAAAGATATATAAGATTTTTGAAACATGCCAATATGCAAAGAAAGCCCTCGATATAGGCCTATATTTAACATAAACTTACGTAATCCTTTATTGAGTGTGAACGAGAGATGAGGGTAGAGTGTTAGGGTGGAATGGGGATCGCTTGGAACGGTAGACGTCATCGTAGATATAGCTTGTCCTCGCATTCGATCCTTCCTCATTCAAATCCAAAAGCTGAAAAATAATTGAATTCATTTTATTTTTTGACCCATTACGACACTCTGTTGTTGTTGCTTCTAATGACTCCTGGACAAACCAAGCTCGCTAGCCATTGTCCTTGCGAATTAAGTCAGGAAGGAGCGCCTTTTGTTTGACAAGAGAACACTGCTAGGGTGACAGCGTGAATGAGCTCAAAAACACCCGGATAGGTATCATCAGCCCTCATTAGCGGGAGGTCACTTACACAATTTAGACATAAATCTGAAGGGAAAAAAATTTCTGCAGATCCCTGAACCTATGATACAGCTCAGCGACCGACTATAGGGTTTTCAATTACACAGATTATACGATAACGTATATCGGTGTGTTTTAGTGGCTTTGAGAACTGAATCCTGGCCCCTCCGCACCGAAGTCCAATGCAGGATTACAACGACTATCCTCAACTCCGTATCTTTGTAATTTAGATCCCAGCCCAGAAGACAAGGGAACTCCTAGATCAAGCGTTAAGAGCAACAACTTTTTGATTGAAGTAACCTGCATTCGCGTTATATGCGGAAGAAAACCTCTAAAACCCCCATGATTAGCCCGACGGCAAGCGTACTTTAAAACATGATTTGTTTACCTTTGAGGATATTTCCAGTCATCACTGCGGTGAGTGTGATATGGAAGCAATATTCGTATCTGGGGTTCGAATTTGTATCCCCAAGTGAGCGATATCTATCCCCTGAGCAACTCAAACAAATTGAAATATGTTTAAAAAAGAAGAAAGTAAAAAAGACGTAAATATGCGTGTTTAAAATGCGATTAAATATCACAACATTGGGTGGCGTATTCTGAAATGACGGCTCCTATTGTTTGCACTTTTAGTCAAAACAATAAAGTGAACGCTTGCAATTTAAACGAGGAAAACAACTTTTATACTTCTGAAGATATTGCTATAGAGGAAGACAAAATTTAAAAAAAATATGTCAAACAATACTTAATCTAAACAAGAATTTATAAATTAATAAATTTCTAATAGTTGCATTTTATCTCCTCTCAATTTCCTTAGATAATGGAAGATGTTTTAACATTTTAAGCGTCGCCTCTCTTCAAAAGTGATTCGGTAAATTTAAATCTGTTATGGCAAAACTTTGTTGGTTGGAAAGAAAGCTGAACTACCTGTTACAGGAGCATAAAAAGTACACTGAGTAACATAGAATAAAAAATTTACTTTTGATGTCTGAGTATGGAACGTGGGAGTGTAAATGACATCCCTGGGGGAGGCACGCGAAGTTTGAGGGCGAACCAGCAAGAAAAAATAACAGTTCTTACTGTGAATGACAGAAATGAGTGGTTGTCGACTTCTCATTTCGGTGAATATTGTCAATCACATTTGGTAAATGTCCGAAGTAGGTCTAGTTAAGTGCCCGGTATGCCCTACATCAATGTTTTTTTAAGGCCGCCACGTGTCTCTGCTCAATATGTATTCACTCCGAACACTGATGTTTCTCTTAATCTATCCTCAGCAGATATTAAAATATCGAATAAATATAATACTATCAACGAACAAATTAATATAAAATCAGATACAACAAATATTTCGGACATTCACCGAAGGGATTATGTGATTGTCAACATTTACCGGTGGAAGTCAACACTTCGGTCTTTTGCAGGAACATTTATTGGATTATAAAGCTCCGTATTTCAAAATAGAATTGTATGGAATTGGAATACTAATCAAATAAATTTTCATAATTCAACTGTGAAATTAAAAGATTCATAAAAAAAATGTCCTTACAGCTCTCAAAACTTCTTTGATGTGTTCGTATCTTGATGGATCGGATCGTGTAGGCAAATATCTAGATTCTGCAATCCATAGCAAGCTGACCATCAGAATCAGTGTGACGACACAACTTCCTTTCTTACCTAAAACATTTAAAGTTGTTCTTTAATACTAGATCTAAAAATAAATTTTTTTAAATAGTATTCAAGTTGTTACGTAATATTGCTCAATATACTTTTGCAGGGAAGTCGTACAAAAGTCTCAAATATTATGCAGCGAAAAGTAATTGGGGCACAATATTCTTTTTCTCTTTAGACCCAAGCATGTCTACTGAAAACTTTGTTGAATACAAACGCCTTAGATTGAGCCGCGATGGTTCAGGGGATAGAGCGTTCACCTTCCAATGGGATGAACCGGGTTCGAATCTCATCAATACGAATTCCGCATCCGGCTGGCACCCACTACAGTGCTGACGTAAAATATCCTCAATGGTAGACGGATCATGGGTTAGAATATCCTTGCTGTCGGGCATACCGTGAGAGATTTTTGTACTTTTCCTCTCCATGCAACACAAAAACGGGTTAGTTCCATCAAAAAGCCCTTCACTTAGGCAAATTTCTCATAATACTTGATCCAGGAGTTCCCTTGTCTCCTGGATTGGGTTCAAATTTACAATGCTACGGAGTTGAACATTAGTAGTCGTAAACCAAAAAAAATTGGATCGACTGTTCAGCGTAAGTTATAAAGTAAAATATAAAAATGCTTTAGATGCTTGCAAATGGTGGTATAAGCTTAGTCCCCGTTGTGAGGCATGATGAAATCAACCCATTAAGTACGAGTCAAGTAAATGACGTAAAATTTTTCCATAAACACAGACATTTGATGCAACATGACTTCTTTTCATACTTTAATGAGCTGTCAAAAGTTATGTACAAGACAAATTCGATGAAACTTCTCAACCACTTTCCGTTCCACAGTAAAATGGCCATTAATAGAGGTGGGTCGTTCTTGGAAGTCGTTCTCTCCAAAATTGTCATCAAAAGTATATGATTTTAATTTTAGTCAGTGTCATTATCTTGGGACGGAAATGCCACCTCTGTTGGCGTCATAAAAAGACGGATCTATAAATAAAATGTAGCGTCTTTAAAAATGATCCCAACACATGTAATTATGTGATAAAACAAATTTACCCATTATGAATGATCAAGCCATTTTAAATAAATAAACTATTACGCTTCTTGTTTAAGTTTGCATTTAATTGTATAACATAAAAATGAGCAAGCTTTAAAAGATGAGAAGAGATTTGTTTCAGGTACTTGTTTTTTTTCTTCTAATTTAACTCTAAAAATAAATAATTGATAGCATCGTCTTGAGTGTCCACTGACTGCAACGGGAAGTTACATCATCAAAAAGAGCTCTCTAAATTAGAGTCTCAGAAAAATATTTCGAGTACATTTTAATCTACTTACTTGTTTTGTTAATATTTTTTGTTTTGATATTTTTTCGTGTTTCCTTATTTGATCTTTTCCGCATTGGGTGCAGAGGTTTTGCCGGTCGTTAAGAGAGGTTTTTAGGGTCTCTCCTAAAGGTTTTGTTCTACCCAAAAACTATGGAAGAAATTCCGTGTCTCCCAAACGTGGTCGTAAATAGAGGTGGTCTTTTATACTGTGAGATGGATTCTATCCCACTGAGAATTTGGAGAATATTTTGAAGAGTTGTTTTGGTACTGTACAATTAAAAAAAAATAGTTAGGTTAAATAATGCTAAAAATGTTAAATCCCACGATGATGAAATTCCGATTGCATGATCAAGAATGTGTGCAAGTATGGAATCAATGAAACAAAGTATCTTCAAAATTCATTGCTTATATATTAATGTATATGTTACCGTGAAGAACCGAAATCAAGTGAATGTCGACTTTCACTGGTGAATATCAACAATCACATAGTCGCTTTGGTGAATGTCCGAAATAATTGTTATGTCCAATTTTGATATTAATTTATGCGTTGATATTAGTATATTTATTCGATATTTTAACATCTACTGCGGATGGATTGGGAGGAACATCAGTGTTCGTAGTACCGGTTAAATGCCTAATGGACAGTGACTCGTGACCTTAAAAAAACATTACTGTAGGGCATACCGGACAAATGTATACCGGATAGTGGCAATGGACCTCAAAAAAACATTGATGTAGGGTATACCGGGCAGTGGTACTTAACTATACCTAGTATATATTTCGGACATTTACCAAAGTGACTATGCGATTGTCAACATTCACCGGTGGAAGTCAACAACCACCCATTTCTGTCATTCACAGTAACGTATGCGAGGCGCATCCAGAAAGTAAGTTTCCCTATTTTTTTGAAAAAAAAACTCATACTCTCAGGAACATATTTATTGGCAACAAGAACAGCAATGTTTCAGCTATTTTTCAACATAGCCACCACCAGAATTGAGACTTGTCGTATCGTGGGATCAACTTTTGTGTCCCTCTGTCGTAGAATTCTGCCGCCTGTGAATGGAGCCACGTGGTGAAACAGTAAACGCTGACCGTTACTGTGAAACACTGCGGAAATTGCGACATGCCATTCAAAACAAGAGGCGTGGAATGCTTGCTGCAGGGGTTGTGCTCCTCCTAAACGATGTTCGTCCACATAAGGCTCGGCGCACAGCAGCTGTTTTGGCGAAATTTGGCTCGGAGTTGTTTGATCATCCAACCCTACAGCCCTGATCTTGCATCCAGCGATTTTCACGTTTCTTGCAAATCAAGAAATTTCTGTTCTCCGGTGAGCGTTTTGGTAACGACGAAGAGCTGAAGATGTCTGTCACACGCTGGTTCCATTTACAGGCGACAGAGTTCTACGACAGAGGGATACAAAAGTTGATCCGATACGACACGTGTCTCAATTCTGGTGGTGGCTATGTTGAAAAATAGCTGAAACATTGCTGTACTTGTTGCCAATAAATATGTTCCTGAAAGTATGAGTTCTTTTTTTTTAAAAAAAGAAAATATGGAAACTTACTTTCTGGATGCGCCTCGTATATAATGATAGAGCTGTATTGGAAACGTGGGACTCTTTTTTTTCCCTTCTGACCAAATTAATTTGTACAATAATATAAATCAAAGTTAATCCATGAAAAATAGAAAATTTGTAAAATTTAAAGAGAATCATTTTGCTGTCCTTAGAGACCCATTTTTTTCCCTTATGCCAATATACAAACTTGAGAATATTTTAATAAAAATCAGAAACTGTATTTCATATAGTATATACTGCATTAATACTACATTAATAGAGTACGCTACATTATACATTAATGTATACTGCATTATATTTATACTACTATTAATACAACATTATATACTACATTAATAATATATACTACATTAATATGCAAATTTAAGAAAAGAATCTTTTTATAACTTTCTCTGAAGGTCATGTTTTATATACTTTCGACTAAGATATCTCTTTTAATTAGTTTACTTAAAAATCTCAACAGCATTTCTGAAACAAATTCAGGTTTCAGTGCTTGTTCTAAGTTTTTAAATAAACATTGACATTTAATGCTACTTCACTCAATTCGACATAAATTTTATTTTAACAATTATCTTTTTAAAAAATAATTCTACAAATAATGTTAACTCAAATAATAATGCAATGGTTGAAAAAAATTTAAAGAAACAACGACAAATAATAATATTTTTTAAGCTACAAGTGTTCGAAAGTTACGCAAATTTAGCGTTAAGTAAAAAAAAAATTAAATATATCTAAAAAAAAATTTGAAAATACATAAAAAAAAATTTCAATTCTTCTTAATTTTCCTGCACGTAAATCAGCGTATTCTTTTTAATTTTTCCACGTATAAGAGCCACATAACTTATTCTCCCTGTTCAATTAAATTTCTTTTTTTGCGGTTTTAAAACCATGCTAGTTGTAAACGTTTAAGAAAGCATACAGTTTTATATCCATGGCTTTTAATAACCATACTGGTTGTAAACTGTTTCAAACCCGTAAAGGTAAAAAATGTTCTTGACCATAATTGGATGGGCAGACTGCTGCGGGTTATTTTAAATTTTAGTTTCAAACAGTGTAGTTACAAGAGGAAACTCTAAATTGTTATATGCATCAAATTAAAAAGCAGGATTTTTATGGGTAGCTTTTGCTTTCATGACAACTTCTTTTTCTCATCGTTTTTTACAAACGGAGATATTGTATAAAACAATTTATAACAAATTTAAAAGCTTACTCTTTTTAATTAAAGGACGCCACCACTAGTGTGAACACATGTCAATAGTGTTAAAGCTCCTACGGGTTTTAGAAATGTCTTATACTGGTAGTAAATACAAGTTAATAATAGCAAGAATTTCTTTTTTCACGATTAGAGATCTAGTAGCCCTCAGTTCTCAAGCAAAGCTACGCACAGTAAAATGTTTCGGGAGCGACCCTCTCTCCGTTCCACAGTAAAATGGCCGATGATGGATGTTCTTGGAGGTTAACCTCCTTTGACTTCAAAATTGTTATCGAAGGTACACGATTTTTTGCAAACTATTTTAATTTTAGTCGGTGTCATTCTCTGGGGGAGGAAATGCCACTTCTGTTGGTGCCATGAAAAGACGGATCTACGAATAAAATTTAGCCTCTATAAAAATGATCCCAACTCATATAATTATGTGTCAAAACAAAATTACCCATTATGAATGATAAAACTATTTTTAATAAACAATTATATTTTTTGTTTAAGCTTGCATTTAATTTTATAACATAAAATTGAGTTAACTTTAAAAGATGAGAATATGTTTGTTTGAGATGCTTGTTTTTTTTTTTTTCTAATTTAACTTCCAACTCTAAAAGGAGATCACTCTGACTGCTGTTGCATCTCTCTAAATAAGAGCCTCGCACAAATACATTTTAATCTACTCATTCGTTTCTTGTTATGATATTTTTTCGTGTTTCCTTATTTGACTTTTTCCGCATTGGGTGCCCCGAGGCTGGGAGAAGTTTCAAATTCCATGTCTCCCGAAAGTGGTCGTTAAATAGAGGTGATCTTTCCGGGAGGTTTCACTGTATTTTCTTTAAAATGGTTGTAATAAAAGCATTCAATGAAGTTTATTTTATGTCCGTTACCACAATACGTTTTTTCTAAGTCAAAACCCTGATAAAGATTTCTGTGATAATAATATGGGCTAATGATTAAAATATCGCTTATTACTGTATTATTTACTTTATGTAAATCATAAAAAGTATTTCACTTTATTTAGAATTTTTTCCACATTTAATTTACTAAGTTTGATTGACTTTTAAAAATTTTAAGAGAACTAATTTAATTCACCAAAAGATTTATGTTACAAAATTGTAACTAAAGTTTATAATTTTTATGACAGTTGTATTATAATGCTTCTCAGATATGATTTATCAGTGCCTCTCAGCCAACATTTGACATTGGTTTTGGCATACTGCGTTAGAAAAGAAAAACCTTATTCGATTTTATAAATAAAAAATCTTTTTCTCATCGATTAAATATCGAAATATATAATTCCAATGTAATCCTTCTTCTTCAAAATATTTATTTTTTTATTTTTTTATAGTCATTTGAGTATAGTTCAATTACTAATATTATATTTGTATTTACATACTTAAAAGAACAGGAGTTATAGATTCTTACACTGCGGTGCAATTGAAAAATCAACACAAACGACGAAAGATTCTAAATTAAAAATTTTTTATATTTGGCATCTTCATATGGTAGCTACATATAGCAAAAGAAAAAAATTTAAAAATAAATTTTGCTTTATCAGTTTCGTGAAATTCCATTTTAGGGTTGATAGCATTAGCAATAGAAGGAGAAAAGTTGTCAAGGCACTTTTCTCGGAATCAATCGTCAAGCACTTAACGTTGTTTTTTCAATTGCACAGCAGTACAATATTCAAAGGTATAGTTCAACGAAAATTAAAGTAAGCAATGATTGCTTTGTTCTGCAATTACTTATAAACTTCACGGCACGGTTGTCAGGTCTTATATATCTACTTAAATTGTTTACGAGTCATAGTAATTAAAACAGTTGCAAATCAAGTTTACCTAATCAGAAAAAAATGGTAAAAAGCAACATTTAGTACCACATTAATGATTCATGAAAAACTACGAGTTAATATAGAAGAAATCGGTATTCTTAAATTTATTTAACTTAAAATATTACTAAAATTTTTTTAAATATTATCAGTAGTAATTAAAACAGTTTTAAACTTCTCACTGATATCCATAATTTGTTTTCATTTAGAATATTCTAATGTTCTTGTACAATAATATTTTTATAACCGTCGTTGAACAGCCGACCCTATTTTGTGTTTACTAATGTTCAACTCCGTAGACTTGTTATTTTGAACCTAATCCAGAAGATATTGGAATTCCTGGATCAAGTATTGGGAGAAACTGTGCCTTCGTGGAGGACTTTTTGAGGAAACTAACCCGCGTTTGCGTTACCACGAGAGAAAATCACGAAAACATCCCAATGTTAGAACGACGGTAAGGGAACTATACTAGTAATTCTAAAATTATATCTAGTTCAATAATTTAACAATGCACGGGGGCTCAAGTATACAAATAGTATTAATATGCATACATTAATTATTCGTGAGCAAATTAAGTACCAATTTATTTACCTTAAGTACCATGACAAAAAAAAGATTTAGGACAATGTTTAAAAATGCAAACTTTTTAAAATGTTAAATTTAAATTTTAATTTATTTCGAAAAAATAAATAAATTTCAGCTCAAAATTGTTTAAAAAAATCTTAGTTAAAATTGTTCATGCTAAAGCAGACACCCTAAATATTGATTCCTCATTTATCGCAGCCAGGATTTTCTTAATCCTAATTTTTCTTAAATTTTAAACTTTCTTCACAGATAACTCATTAAGTAAACTACTTTAAAGTTCAAAGCTAACTTTAATATATTAACCCCTTCCTTCTCGCTGCTGTGGAAATGGGGGGGGGGTGAGGTTTCGTCCTCTATTTCTCGCTCCCGTGATATTATCGGACTGGAGTGTTCAGTAGTAACGCGCCAATGAGAATAAAACTCATTCATTTCTTTTGCCCGGAAAACATTTTATTTCTCCTTTTACACACCAGATGGCAGTACCAGGATATTTTTAAGGTAATTGTAGATAGAGGTAGTAAGAGATGTAGGAAGGAAACTGTACTGTTCAGATTGTGACGTTGGCCTCTGTATCTCATGCTTTGAAATTTATCACACAAGAAAAAATTACTAATCTTTACTTATATTATACGTAAGTTTAATAAAATTCTTTTTAATGTTCAAAACACACATATTTTAAATTTTCCTTGCTTGCTGGAAATCCAACATTAAGTCATGTTGGTTTTTCCTAAAAATTTAATTTTTTAAAATTTCAAGCTGAAAAGAAATAAAAAATTAAAAATGAATATATATATTGTTCATACACATATTTTTATGTAATTTTCGGAGATAAAAAAAATAGGCACTTTCATGACCATTTTCTTGAAAATTAACCGATCGTTAAGAGGTTAAGTGAACTATCACAAAAGAATTTTATCTATAAAGGGTATTATATTGAACTTATAATTACTAATAAACACTGGTAAATAGCAATATTTCCCTGATTTATTGCAATTTTTATAATCTCTGATAACCATTATCACAAATGAAAGAACAAAATTGCAACTTTTCTCAGGCTGTTTTTTAGTATGTATAAAGTAATGGATGACATGAAGCTAATGGATAATCGAATGATATGATGAATAATTTTTAACGTATTTTTATTGAATAATTTTTAATGAATATTTTTTAATATGTATTCAAATGATAAACTGATAACCTAAATATTGAGTAAAATACAAATTACTTTTATAAAAATACAATTTGTAATAAGCACTATTGATTGCCACTGTAAAAATACAAATAGCTATCAATAATAAGTTCGAAGAATATTTTTTTAAGAGAAAAAAGAAAATTTTTTAAAGAGTGGATCTTTGTTTAGTCAATTCAAAATTTGATGTCGATCTCAAGAGTTAAAAGAAGACAAAAAATAAAAAAGTTAATAAAAGAATTCATATGTTGTTAAGTAAAATATTTTTGATGAAATCAATAGACGATATTTAGTGTTCTACTTCATATTCCCCTAATTTACCAATCATTTATTCCTTTTTAAATTTTATCAGTTTAATTTTTGCTTGTCAAACAAAACGACAACTAAGAAAATATCTCTACATATTAATATACATTCTTTAATAAAGATGTCTAATTATAAGGAGAAAAAGTTATTCGAAGATCTATATGAAAGAATATTTATTGAAAAACTAGAAATGTAAAACTTAATTCAATTCTTTATATGATCCAAAACATGCCTCCTTAAGAATACAAATTATTCTTTCACAAAATTTAGCAGACGATATTTAATGCTGTACTTCAGATTACATTTATTTACCAATATTTAATTTATTTTAAAATTTCAAGAGGTTAGTTAGTTTTTTTTTTTTTTTTGCCTAAACAATCCGTAACAAAGAAAGTTCTATAATTTTTTCTTTGATAAAGATGAAACATTTTTCGAAGAAAAGAAAATAATTCAATACTACAATGAAATTATAACCTTCATAATATAATAAAAAATAAGAAAAGTTAATTCGAGAATTTAATGTCTCGTTAAGTATTCAAACTACTATTTCACGAAATCAGCAGACGAAATTTAGTTCTCCTACTTCAGATTACATTAAATGCTAATAATTTATTCATTTTAGAATTTTAAGAAATTTTGTTTACAAAATCAAACATCTACAAAGAAAGTTCTTAAATTATATACATTCTTTTATAAAATGAAAATTTATTATAGAAAAAAAATTAATAAGAGAGTTTATATCTTACTGGACATGGTTCGGGGGAAAAATGAATTCCTCGTCAATAATTCAAATTCTTCGGTGACGAAATCGGCAGACAATAATTGATTTTTAATCTCAGAGAAGTCCGACAGAAAAGCGATGTGAAGATAGGATTCCAGATGAGTTTTTCCCGGATTTTATACTCCCCGCGACGGACAATCGGGAGCCACTGCTTTCAATGGGTGGTCAGGGGCGTGACGTCAAAGGCGTGGGTGCCCATGTCCCTCCCCCCTCTAAACACATTTCTGCAGTGTCCCATCAACATTTTTATGATTTGTTCTATTTGTTCCATTTTTCCCTCTACCATTTACGGGCAACAAGAATTCTCGAATTTCTAGTTGGTGTTGGAAAAGGCTTCTGTAATTGTTGCGCGAGTGTTTCTGGGATTTCGATCCCTTATTTGCGAAAGGGGTGTTCTTCTGCTTTACATGTCAAGGAGTCGTTTCAAGGACTTCTTCTTAAGGGCGAGGGGCGTTCGCTTGACTTGTTTAGCTTTCTGAAACTGAAATAATAGGAAGTGATTGAATTGATTTTCGTCTGCAATCCTCCATGCTATGTCACTTGACCTAGTTCTAGTTGAAAAAGATTTAGTAGAAAACAAATCTGATTTAGAATGATAAACAATCGAAATAAATATATTATCTCACTCATTAGTAATGAATTCACAATAATACTCACTAAAAATTCAAAACTGATTCTGTATTTAAAACCAAGCACACTTTTTAATAGTTATATAATTTTTAAAAGTAAATTTCTAATTAGAAAAAAAAAGAGAAGAAAAAAAAAACAGAATTTATGTAAGTTTACTTAAGTGAGAAAGCAGAATTAAGATAATTAAACTTAAAATGGGATATGAAAGCATTAAATTTAGATGAGGAAAATGAATTAAAAGAATTACCCTTAGTTGTATAGAAAAATTTATTTCGGTTATTATATATTTTATTGCCTGTGAACTTAAATGAATACTTTTATATTACTCCATTAAATATATCTTAGTAATTACTTAATGTTTAAAAAAAATCCTTAGATTAAACTATTCATTCTCACTAAAAGTTTCAAAACAAAAGGAAGATATAGAAACAAAAATGAATGTTGAGACCTCGACATCGATGAAATTTTAAAAAAAATCGAATTTAAGTATAAACTTAAATGAGAACATGGGCTTAAGGTAATCATCATTTGGGTGCAACATGCAATTTAGAAAATTGGATTAAAACAGGGATACAAAATTCAGGGAATTATCCTTATCAATATAGAAAAATTAATAGGGAGGTAATTATATAGTGAAACTTGTTGCCTAAGTTGACCACTATTATCAAGAACCGAATTTTTTATGCAATAAAAGGGAGCAAATTCTCAGTAACCTGACAATATGTCTATCTTGTATGCCGTCCATTGAAATAAGTCAAATTTCTCAAAAAGCGTTATTGAATGCTATTCTTTAGCAGAAAAAAAAATCAGAAAATTTTCTATATTATATCATAATAGTATTTTATACATTTAAATAATTATGTGACCTATTAAAATTTCACGAAATTAGTAAAACTGTATAGCTAATTTAAAGCTTTTTCTAAATTGATAATAATAGCAGCTTTTGAGAGCTTTTGCAACAAATTGGTTTTCAAGCGTAGCAAAATAAATTTTCAAAAAAAGGAGGAAACTAATACATTGCTAATTTTTCTAATTGCATATTTATACATACTAGTGGGCTGCGCCCCCTGCTCGCTAACGCTCGCCAACCCCCGAAATATTCTCTGAATAAACATACCTAATTTCTGACGCCCAAAATCTAGAGGTAACCGCAATCTGGGAAATGTGGGCCCCACAGTTTAGTCAGGAAAGCGGTCTAAAGTTTGAACCCATAAATGTTAATTTTGCTTTTCTTGTATTTCACCGTATCTCGAGAATTTTGTAAGCGAATTAAAAAAATTTTGGATTTAATTATAAATCTCGTCTATTGAGAGATGATTCTATGCATAATATAACTCTTAGGAAATAATAGTCGAATTAATAATAGTCTATTTAATAATAGTCGAAAACATTTTGAATTGTAAGATAAACAAATTTTTACATAATTTTAAAGAATGCAACTTTACACAGCAACATACAAAATTTGAGCGAAATGGGTCGAATAGTTCTTCAAAAATCAAATTGTGAAAAAATTGTATTTTTGAAATTTGATTTCTCAGGAACCATTCGATCGATTTCACTCAAATCGATCAAAATTGCATTCTTTAAATTGGTGTAAAAGATTGTATATTCAAAAAATTTTCGAGTTTCGTTAAATTAAATAATAAAAAATAATAAATATTTACTGAAAGTTATATTCTTAATGGAATTAAGAATATAACTTCTAATTCCACTAAAAATATAACTTTTAGTAAATATTTATTATTTTTAATAAATATTTACTAAATCTCTGATAAATATAATCTTTTGATAAACGAACTTTAGGTGCAAACAATTTTCAATTCGCTTAAAAAATTCTTGACATGTGACGAAATATGCTCAATGTAAAATTAACATTGAAAGGGTCCACACTTTAGACCGCTCTCCTGCCCGAACTACCGGAGCCCTATTTCCCAGGCAGCTGATGTTTTGCCTCTAGCACCATTAGAAAGAGAAAAAAAGCGAAATAGATCTTGCTAAGTCAGTGATCGAATGCCATATGTCATGCTACAACTGGAAACATCAGATAAGATAACATATAAGAAAAACTGAGAAAGAAGATTTACCTTGAATGTCAGAAAACTAACTGGAAATGACTGACCTTTGCGTAAACATAAGAAAGATGTTTAGATTTGGCCAATACATGAAGATACCACTATACGGAACTACATAATCATTATTATTACTGCGTTTAAATGAAATGAAGTTCACAAGAAAATACTCGAAAAAACTTGAAATACTCGAAATACTTGAAAAAAGTCATTAACGGACCCATCAATTTGTGAGATGGACAGGAATGTTGTCTCGCATCAAGAATATCGCACAATCTTGTCATACTTGTATTAAAGAAAGACAACCGACAACAGGAGCTTATAAAACCAAAACCAATGCAGGAAAATCCATGATAAGTTATAGGAATCATTCTCTTTCGCTGAGAAGGGGAAAAAAATCTTTATTTATTACAGATTACTACCCAGATATCCAGAAGTCATGGTCTACAACTCCAGAACCAACAAGATTTTGTCCATCTGAGTTGATGTTGGGTCGCAAAATTCGTTTAACAATTCCTACTCTGAGGAAAGGCCAAGTTTGATTCGACAGAATATTAAAATAAGTAAGTCAAAGCAAAAACAGAACCATGGAGCCACAAAAAGGCCTTCCTGAAAGTAGTACAGTTTGGATAATTTGATTTAGGATAGACCAACATTTTACGGAGTCGATACTGATCAAAAATTTATAAGAAGAAATATCATTCACTACAAAACAGTAGAGACAGCAAATAATTCAAGCTCCACTACGTTATCTCCAGATAATAGTTCAATCTCTATTAAATCATCGTTATGTGACTGTTCAAGCTCTCTAAGTCTGATAACAAAGAAAAGAAGACATAGAAGAACCAATAAAAAAAACCGAACGAATTGGGTACTTGCACTTCAAGAAGAAGAAGATCACAATACCACCCATGGCAGTCGGCATCAACTGATAGTTAATAAGCAAAATGGCGTGTTCCACATAATGTCAATGAACGTGAAAATAATTAAATACATCGGATTATCTAATTCTTTCTCGTCTACGTCTTTTGCTTAACTTAAGATTTATTATCTGCTTATTTATTTTATTGTAACTGTGCTACATTTTGGTTTTGTGGTTCCTGGCAACTTCGATGCATAATTGTTTTGTTTATGTTCTAAATGGCTTCATACCTGCCTTTGTGTTAAGAAATATAAATAATTAAAATCATTGTGAAAGAATCTTTGTGTAAGAATATAGAATGCGTCACTTAAGAGAATTTATACTTGAGGGGTTTGGCTTACTCGAAATAGAATGGAAAAAGCAGTTATTAACGTAAACAAATGCCACGTTTCAATAACCAATCAGGATCGAGATACCCACTCTAAGTCACTTGCTCAGGTATCCCATTACTAACGTTTAGATTTCGAAATGAGATGTAATAGGGAGAGGTTGACACAAGTGAAGTGAGTACGAAATGCGGATTTCTCTTAAAACATATTTATTTCATAAACACAAACATTAATATAACATAAACTAAATTAAACATTATGGGCCAAGCTAGCTAATGAAGAAGTTGAAAAGGTAAGTGGCTGTTCTTCCTCTGAAGGACAGAATATATATCACTCGGATCACAGGGTTGCTTTTACCTGAAGATCTTAAATCGTCAAGTTGGCGGTAAGACTGGTGAGAGTGGCGAGCACCGCACAAGCATTAATTTTGTAAGCAAACATCACGCGCTGATCGCTTATGTTTCAAATAACATAAGCGATCGACGTGGCATCTCTCTCATATGATGTAAAACATTTGACGCTTCTTTAAATGTGTGATGTGTGTCCATCTTTTTAATGATATTAAAGTATTCTATACTTGTCCTATAATAATGCAGAATCGTGCTCTCTAGAACAATAAGGATCATTCTCACTGCATGAGATTTTTTTAAATGTGAATGAAAACCAGATTGGGTGGAAAATATTTACCCGCGAAAAACTCGTCAATCAGCTTCTCGTTAGCACTGCGACTTTTCTAAATACATTGAAAATGGTCCTGGCCAAGTTTGCGAAAGCGCAGGAATAACACCAGATTTTGGCTTATATAGTAGGTCTCTGGCTACCGATAATGCACATAGATTGTCAAACACAAAAATATCGCGAAAATTATTAATAACTATCAAAAAACGATAATACCGCAAACACTATCGATAACATAAAATATCCGAAAGCTAATAGTGTTCATACATAACGATAATTATTGAATACGATATTATTTGCGAGTGTTTATAAATTTTATGTGTGTAACGGAAATATTTATCAATTTAGAAATAATGCAAATGAGTTATCGCGATATATTATTCAATATAGCGTTAAATCTATAAATTGTTAAATCCATAAATTGTTAAATATAGATATTTTAGTTATGCTTTGTCATATTAAAATTAGGTAGTTATCGGATAGAGGGACCAACGTTCTTGTTGACTACAACACGGAAAAGCAGTTGCCAACACTTAGTTCTAATACTGAATCTATTCATACCGTTTCCTGCATCTCTTTTGGCACAATTTATAGAGCCCTAATTATAAATGCTGAATAGTACGATACTTCAAAAAAAAGGAGAAAAAAGCCATTTCCTACCGCAGTGATCTAGTAACCATGTAAAAAACACTGGATTAATCAACTATAGTAGGACTATATAATTTTGAACGTAATTATTCACTCTTTAAATCTCTAAACTGAAAAATAAACACAGCATAATATTTATTTACTGTAATTGAAAGACAAATCTCGTCATTCATGAATAATAATTAACTCATCTGTCTGTTCATTTCTTAACTCGTAAAAGATCTGTGTCACCAAAAAGGGATATTAGAATAAAGACGTCGTCGCCAAAGAGTCCGGACAGGCCAAGGTAATCCCTTCCACACACCCCAGTCCCCTCATCATAACTCTGACTAAACTCTGACAATAGTTAGGAATGAATCGACTGGAGTATTAACACATTCATTCCAAAAATATCCGCTTTTTGGAATCAGAAGTTTTGAATTCACCGACTAATGTCTCTCCTCTCCTGGGATTTCGATTAAGAGGAATAATTGAATCGATGAATTTCAATTGGGGGAAAGTGAAGTTGGTTTTCGGATATAGATGCTAATCTGTGTTACTCAATTTTGAGTTATAGGGCACTCGGAACTCAATTATATTGGTTGAAAATAGGCATTAATAATGAAGTATTAATTAATGAAGCATATATATATATATATTTATANATTATAAGAATATTTTAATCTTATAACTATTATAAAAAAAATATGTTAAACAGCTGTATAACTACTTAAGGTGTTAGGGATGAAGGAAGAATTAGAATATTTAAATGTTATGCATGTTAACATTAAGGTTTATATGTTGTGCAAGATAATTTTGAAAGACGGCTAAGTAATTATGTATTTCTAATTCATAAGATATACCGAGAAACATTTTTTTTTAAAATTTCCCCTTCAGTCATATTTTCGCATGATTTAACAAGCAATTAGCAAAGGAGCTCAAACCCATGAACCGTGATCCACTGAGGATATTTTACGCCAGCACTGGGATCGGTAAGAGCCGAGTGCGGAATTCGTATCAACCAGCCATGGCTGGGATTCGAACCCACGTCACCACAGTGGGGACCAAGCGCTCAGTCCTCTAAGCCACCACGGCTCTGTTAAAAACAATTGAATTAATTATGAATTTTTCTAATCATTCACTTTTTGGAATCTATCAGAAAAGGAACGCTCTTGCTTATGGCCCTTCAATAGGCTCCAAATCGTATACGATATTCTGGTCTCATGGAATTCTTGTTGATCATTTAATATATTGACCATATCCTAAAGCTCATAAATTACCACAGACAAAGTCAATTTCCTTTTTTTCTTCACAAGACATTGCTGACTGGGCTTGCCAAAAGAATTTATTTCTCTCCATTTGAGGTCGAATCGGTAAAAAAATTAGTTTCGAAGAAAATATTCTTCTTTCCACCAACCCCTTCTCTTTTTACGACAGCAAAATATGAATCGGAAAAATTTTTTGGTATTTCATTCAATCATGAAAGTTAACGCTAATAAACAGCCTCTGTCTGCTCTTGTGCCAGTCCCATCATGTTGCCATTTTGTGATCCTAAAACTTTTTTAGCAAAAATAAATTGATTCATAAAGGAGAAGAGGAAAGGAAGTACAGGGTGATTCATAATTCACGTAAAAAAGTATTTTTCATTGAAAATATAAGTCAATAATTAGAATGAGTGATTCAAAAAATATGTATGGTAGATCGTGTAAAGCTAATCCAATATTATTAAACTTGTAGTGTTTTCAGTATAACACTTTCTTTCAATATCACTTTTAACGAAACAAACAAACACTGGTTCAAATTTGATTATCACATTTTTAAACTCTATTAAACAACACAATCTGTTAAAATTGAAAAAAAGAAATGTTTCTGTCACTTTTCACTCCCGAAGTCTTACATATTACTATACATAAAAATCTAACGATGGTGTCACAGTTTTCCATTGTCCGTGAATTTTATTGGCAGGAAAATCACGTAGTAGGATCTAGTTTTTCTCCATTCATTTCCATATTGTTTTGGTTGTCATCAGCATGAAATGAATAAAAATCAATCATAAAGGTATTGTTTTTCTATAAATATTTTTGCATCCCTAATTTGTAAATTCCCTATTGTGTATTTTGTAAAGTTTGTATTGTTTATTTTATTGTTTATTTTCTTATACTTTTAATTCAAGAGTTTAAAACTAAAAGAATTGTTGTTTCTATTATTATTATTATTATTATAATGTAGTTCTGCTCTGACCTCAAGCTGTTGGGAGTCAACCGATGGCGGGCCGTCGCACCGGACAGGGCCAGATGGAGGAAAATCTGCGAGTCAGCCTTGGCCTGTGAAAGGCTGTTGCGCTTATGAAGAAGAAGAAGAAGAAGTTCTGCTCTACATTTTAAGATAAAATTATTTAGAAAGGTGGCCTAATCTTATTAACTGTTTTTAAATTATTATTTTTGCGCAAATATTATTAATATACTGTTATAACTGACAGTTAAGGAGATCTGCAAAATGATCTAAAACTTAACGATCAGCTTCATGCACAATGAGATGCAAGCAAATATAGTATTTAATATATTCTCAGGTTTGGTAAGAGAAAATATTAAATTATGGTTGTGAACTCATCAAATTTGTTTGAGCTAGATATTGTTATAACAATATAAATGTTATTTTAATAAATGAGTGATGATTAGAAATGAGAAGAATTACTTCTGTTCATCGTTAGATCTAACTATTTATAATGCTAATAGATAATAATATTTGGACGTGGGAAGTGAAGGCACAAGCAAACAGAATTCCTTTTAGAACCTATGTGTTGAGAGAATAATTTTAACTTAAGTAGAAAAACTGTTGTCTGCCAAGAAACAACAATTATTGCGAAGCAATCAATGGGGTTGGTGAGCGGCAGCGAACAGGAGGCTTCTTCACCCTCTAGTATTAAAAAAAGCATTAAATTTAAAAAAAAATTTATTGTTGTTTCAATTTTGATTATAGTTTTTTCGAACTTTATTATCCAGCCACAATCTATCAAAACTACAAAAACGTTGGTTATTACTTTTTATTCCACAGTTCGCAAACCTATATTAGTTATATAAAAATTATAAAGACTTAAGAAATGTTATCATTGATTTAAATTTAGTTACCTAATTTTCAAATTCTATTATCATAAACTCCACACAATCTATTATTAAAAAAGAATTTTTCTTCCATTTTCCACGATTATCTGTTATGATTAAATGTCAATAAAGTAAAACTAAACGAAGTGGGTCTTAAAAATACTAAGATTATTATGAGAGGGTTATTATAAGAGGAAAAATTATATTGGAATGGAATTCAAATGGGAATATTTTTTTAAGTCAGACTTATTAGTATTGAAAGTAAGGAAGTTATTTGTTTAAAGAGGAGGCGAACTAGAAATGGATAATGAATAGAAAACAAGTTTTTAATTATTTGAAACTCCACAAATAGATGGATATGGAATCTTTTAAAAACAATAATAGCGACATTTAATAGTTTTGACAGTTATAAAAGTATTATAAGAGGCATTTTATTTCCCTTGTCATCAAACTCTAGCTTCAAAGGAACAAGGATGGAAGGAGATCTGAATATTCTTTTAATAGACTCTATTTAATTTTCACGTGTAAATTGATAATTGTAATTTCTTTTATCTGGCAATGTCATTTAAAACATATAAAATGTAAGATCTCGCCACCACCATAATCGGTGAAATATAACAGGCGGGAATTTCGAATTTGATGAAGGATTGAATTTCCACCCATGAACTGATGATAGATGACTGATTCAATCTACTCGATGTTAGGTAGCACATTTTTAGGTCATGAAAAATACGAGATCTTCCCAACCAGGTCTTGAAGCCGTTGTAACAATAAAAAAACTTTCTGTAACTTACGGGAAATAAGCAGCTATCTGTTACAAATATAATTATTGTTCGTGCTAAGTAGAAAAGTTTCTGTTGTTGTTGTCGTGGACCATCAAGACAAGAGTGGCGATTGTTCTTGTTTTCCAGTGGTGCCATCTAAGGCCAAGAATTCAACCACACCCATACCTCACAGCCGTTTTAAAGGACGAACCCGTTCATTCATCGACAGATCGTAATTTTGACCTGAACCAGAGAAGATCCATCTCCAATTCAGTACCCCAAAGGTATATTTTGTTATGGGAACATGAAGGACTTTGTGACCCGAACGATTTAACGTGCACCGGTCACCTTTTACAATACTCCCGTTCTCACGAACATGAGTTCAGAGCCCAGCCAACCAGGCCATCTGGTCCCGAAAATTCTGTTAAAACCAAAATTTACAAATATTTTACATTAAATGTGTTCAATTCGTCCTTCTTTTGCATTAAGTACATATTTTTTTTTTTAATTTAAATTTTAAATTAATTATTAAGTTTATTTTCACATCTGCTACTTCTTTATTGATTCTCGTACATATTTATGTCATTCTTCGAATGGTTTTCCCACATCTATCGTTCGTAATGAATGATCTCTTCAGAAACGATCGATCGAGGCTCTACTGTATTAAAATATGAACTTTGTTTTATCCTAATCTTTAATGTATGTTACAATTTAATTATATTTCTCATTACTAGTAACCTGTGAGAAAACCCTGTTTTTGCTCTGCGTTCAATACCCCAATTGAGTGCAGTGGCTCAAATAACAACTACACCCGCGGTGCGATGGCACGATCGAAGCTCGAGGGCGCACGCTCCGTAAAAAATAGCACTTTAAGTTACAATAAAATTAGTTTTTTTTTATAAAAGATATTATTTTTTTAATAAAAAATAGGAAGAGTTAACTCAACTTTGAATATATTTGTTGCAACAGAGTGAGTAATTTTCTCCCATTATTGAGATTAATTTCACTTCAATGTGATAAGTGTATATAACAATGTTCCAATTTAGTACCTTTTCTAAATTCTGTCCTTTCATCGCAATTGCGATTTTTATTATCTTAAATTAAAATAAAATTAAGGATTATAAATACCCGAATGTATCTCTGTATTATGGTGTTTTTGTCTTAAGTTAAAATTTCAATTTTTTTGTGGTAAGTCTTAGATAGGATGCACTAATAAATCTTGCACCCAAAAGTCTGTGTACGTCACTGGCCGAATGTGCAATCAAAGTAACACGTAGTTTCTTGAATGCGTGATGATAAAAATATATCCCCACCCTCCATAAAATCTCATACGCTTCTTCGTATGTTGAACTCAACGGAAGACAAAAAATATGTTCAATGTCAGAACAGTAATTGAAAAGCAATGATTTTATATTCAGTAATGACGCAAAACAAAATCCATTAAAATGGACCCCTTTTTTATTCTTATAATAGAATCTTGTTTTTATTCGCCTCACAATTCTTCTCCACCTAATGAGTCTCTTCGTCTCACGAACCCTTACGCAACATGCACCTGCTGATTAGATTCAAACAATTCTAATTTTTGGATTTCACCCAAATGGCGTGACGTTCCCCAGCATCAAGAGCAAGACGTGACATCAGCACCTTCTTGGCTTTGAACTTAGTATTGGCGAATATTTCGAACTAAAAGCCATGGACAGAGATTTGTTCTTTTAAAAGGAAGAATTAAAACAACTATATTTGTTTTTTTGTTTCTTTTTTTCCAGACGATTTTGTAATTTCAGACGACTTTTCGTAATTCCATACGATTTTCATAACTTCAGACGATTTTCATAACTTCAGACGATTTTTGTAACTTCAGACAATTTTAAAATTTCAGACGATTTTCGTAACTTCAAACATGCACAGAGATGTGAAATCTGTTCTATTAGATGAAGTGAAGTCATACAGGCCATCCAGATTAAGATCTGTTGAGACCAGGGTGACTAGATATGGTGGATTACAGGAGTTAGAAAAGAAGTCCAGTTCTGGTGACTTCTGTGTAACCACAGATGACGCAACACCCAGTAGAAGAAGGTGGTTTGCGCAGGACTATCGACCCGATCTTCAGGTGGCTCTCATCTTGCCAGGTTTATTACTAGGTTAATAAGTTTAGATTTTTCTTTGTCATTATATACCTTGTTGATTCACTAAAATGTAAACCGCGATTTGATTATTGAATGTCATAGTTGTTATGTATGTCAAAGAAAATTGCAAATAAGGTTTTGAAAGAATTGTCGATTATAGGCATGGACCATTAACTAATCCTGTTAAGTTTATAAAAAGCAGTTCCTAATGAGAAAAAAAAATTGCTTGCTAGCTATTTTCAAATATTTAAATACATTAAAAAGCTTAATTTCTCTAATTTGATTAATTTTCAGTTAATTTTTTCCCGCAACTCTTCAATATTTGGTCAAATTTTGACATTTCTTTTTTATACCATCTTTCATTCCCACTAATTTCATTTGAAGTAAGTAGTTCTCCATATGATATTATGAGCATAGACAGAATATATACAAACAGAATGTATACAGGCAAAACCCTTATGATGCCGTGTACGAATTAAGCTGTTATAATTTCAAATTTGATGTTTTGAATAGTTTGAACCATAGTTTCACATCGATTCCGGAAATTTAATATTACACTATTTTTTTCAAGAAATAATAATATTTCATGATGTATCGTGATATTTTTCTAATTTTACTAATTTACATTATTTTTGCATCTGTCAATATTTTCGTTGCTCAAACGAAATTTATTAACACTTACTATAATATTGTATTTGATAATTATCATTATAGATAATACGCATAATATTATCGTATTAAATAATTATAGTATTCGAAAATAATCAATATTGATAGTACTAGTGACATTTGCTTATTTGATGTTTACGTTGTTGATAATGATCGCGATAATATCGTGGTTGATAATTATAATATGTTCGATATTTACAATCAGTCGAAGTTTTCATGGTGTATCATGAGAACACATTCTGAATTATCGTTATCGATATATTTAAAAATATCGGTATTTCATAACATTTATTTTGACAAACTCTAATGTACAGATTTCATTAAGCTTCGGAGGTTTATCAATGCTATCATTGTTTAAACTAAACGATATCTTTCAAATGAATTGTTCATTTTTTATAACTTGCGCGATTTTCAAAAATTATTCTTAGTGCAGAAACTTAATTTTTCTATAGTCTTTATGAGCGAATTTTCAAAGATGAAACATGCATTAAACTGAACGCACTAAAAAATTAGAGATTCAGTTTCCCTTATTTCATAAAGCATAACTTTTATTCTAATACATCTGATCCATAATGAATTTCCGGTCATCCATGTGCAACACTGTCGAGTTTTAATTTCGAATCCAACCCAGAAGACAATAGAACTCATGGATCAAGCTCCGGTATTTTCAAAGGCTGATTTTTAAAAGGAAGTAATGCACATTTCCGTTATTTGAAAAGGAAAATCACGAAAACTTCCTAAAGTTAGCCCGACAAGAGAGGAACCCATACCACCGGGAATGGTAAGAATACCTCTGCTGCCCGTTGGTCCACTCTGATTTTATTTGAATACTGATCGATTTGTCATGACTTTGATGCTCCCAATGAAATTGTAGCATAATAGTTAATAGCATTCCCTGTCTTACATTTGCGTTCTTTTGCTGTCTTCTTATTATTTATTGTTGAGCCATTTAACTTTCGAACGCTATAAGTAATTATTAAAAAAAAAATTAAATGAGATACATACCGTGTTCTTAGTTTGAAAAGAAATAATACAAAATATCTTCAAAGTTAAAGCTTTTATACTTCCAAAAAAAAAAAAACGTAAAAATTATAGGTTTATTTTTTAAAAAAATATGTTTCTAACTTTGAACTCTTTAGGTTTAATAAATTGTGTTTTTTCTATGATGAAAAATAAAAGGCTAAACATTCCAGAATTAAAATTTGATAATGCAACAAAATAAAAGATGACTTTTCTATGATATTTTTTAAACAAAAGAAAAGAAAAAAGTAAACTATCAAAAATTTCTTTTCAAAAAAATATACATAAACAGCTTTAAAAATGAAACTACTTAATTCAATACAATTATTAAATATATTATATTACACTTCGTATTTTGGGTCAGTATAAATTTTGGAAACTTGGATCTTGGAGTCAAACTGTTCCTTCTAGATCATCCGTAATATTTAACAGTTTTTGAAAAACAGATGTTTAAAATTTTAAAAAATATCATAGTAATTTACAAACAAATATAAAATCCGAAGGTTTCTTTCGTTTAACCTGAGAAATTATACATACTTTCCCTGTTGAAAAGCTTTTTTTCATAACAAGGTTATCTTATTCATGCTACTGAAACGGAGCTTGGCAACTTAGCACTTGAAATGAATTTTTTCTTCTGCTTCTTTTTATACTTGGAGTAGATTTGATGAATTGGCTTCTAACTTTAAAGAGTTCATTCGGTTCTGATTGCTTATGAACTAAATAGGTGGATGTATCATCGCGTGGCGAAAAAATTAACAGATTAGAAAAATTTCAACAAACTAGAACTTTTAATGAATCATTTTAAATAATGCTCGTTTTCTTTCAATTTCTATGAGTTGAAGATGTTTATGAATAAAGGTTCTTAGTTACAAAAAAAAAATGAGATTTCTCGGAGAGAGACCTTATTTTAGTCTTCTTGTTTAAAGAAACTAAATAGATTTCGGAATAATAGATTTCACTGAATAAAGGTTACAAACTGACAATCTCTTAGAGTTTTTGGCGAGATAAAATATTTAAAATGCAAATGACAGAACCCCTTTTTCGGCAGCTAATGAAAGCGACAAAAGAGCAAATGCCATAACACGAACAGTTTATATGAATGTTAATAAGGTGTTCTATTGATGCAGATGTTCTGCTGTTCTACTTATGCAACAACTTTGTAGGAAATTAAATGTTTTAAAAAATCGATTTAAGCAGAAATTAATTTAAAATTTTAAAAAATTAAAAATTTACTTAAAAAAAGATATAAATAAAAGAATTTATACCTTTTTTTTATAAAAGAACTTATATCTAGAAGATTTATTTCTAAAATAAACAAAGCTAGATAAAAAGAAACTAAAAATATTGTGGTTATTCATCAAATATTTAAAAAAATGCATTAGAATCAGCGAGTCATTTATAAATTTAGGAGGGTATTTTCTTCTTTATTTTCAAATATTTTATGCGTATAAATAGAGTGTTCTGTAATAATCACCTCTAATATAAGTTTTTAAAATCCGTTTTAGCACATTTAGGGTAACAAATAAATATTTAAGCGAGGAAACAATAAAAACGCTATTAAAATCTGTCAACTCACTAGTGAGAACAGATGGATCGAAGAAAGCAGAACCAGTTTGATTGCCTGTTGAAACGTGGAGATGTTTCTACTAATCGCCATTTTCGAGGATGTTTCTAATAAGGCTTAGTTTTGCCAGAGATTGAAAATGTTTTGATGTTTCAGCTTCCAACAATAATCCCTTGTTAAATTTTAATAGCTGTTTTTATCTTAAAATGAAAATGATTTAAAAAAGAGAGTTGAGAGTATTAACTTGGTAATTTAAAACCTGCTGATTAAAGAAATGGAAAATCGGTTGAGATAAAAGCAAGCTATGAAGTTTTGGAAATGTGTAAAATTTCCAATAGGTTTTTGATTTAAGTTACAATTTCCACAAAGCAAAATTTAAAAAGAGAAAGAAAAAAAACTCTTGAAATGTTTTATACTGCAATAGTTCATTTAAGAACACACCCAAATTGAAGCTGAATTAAGTTTGGCAGGTACTCCTATTTAATTCCCTCTTCTCTTCTATGGTTAAAAAAACTATAGAGAAGATAGCAACAAAACCCCTATTAAATGCATTTATTATTTAAAAAGTTTAATTTATTTTCTTAAACATTTTTCAAAATGTTTCGAGATATCAGTGTATTGTTGAGAAAGCAGCAAACCTCCATGTGCCACCAAAGTCTCTCGAATAGTTCTTGAGAAATGAAAATTTTTAAAATACGTATTTTTTCTGACGTTCTATAACTCGAAAATTTAACCAATTTTTAATTTTGAATTATGTCTTTTGAAATTTCAAAATTTATGCTCCTTTTAATTCAACAGTTTATTACAAATATTAAATAACATAATTAAATAAAATAATTAATAATTAAATAAAATAATAAATAATTAAATAAATAATTAAATTAAATAATTAAATGAATCATTCAATAAAATAATTACATAAATAATTAAATTAAATAAATCTTTAAATAAAATAATTAAATAAAATAAATAAAATATTTAATAAATAATTTTAAACATCTGTCTTTTTTTGAAATTCAATTTCTCAGGGACTATTCAACCGATTTTGCTCAAATTTTGTATTTTACCACGTAAAATTATAATCTTTAAACTCATGCAAAAGCTTTTATACCTTACAATTCAAAATTTTTCGACCATTATTAAATAAAATAGTGAAAAATAAAAAAAATATTTATTAAAAGTTATTTTTTGTATGGAATTATCTTTGAACAAACGTATTTTGTAATTGTGTGCAAAAATTTTTCAATTCGCTTAAAATATTCTCGAGATATAGGGAAATACTCAGAAAGTAAAATTAACATTAAAGAGTCTAAACCTTAGACCGCTCTCTGGACTAAACTATTGGACGCCAATTTACCAGGTTGCGACTTCTCCCAATAGTTAGGGGATCCATTGAAAAAAAAAGAAGATAGATTTACTCAGAGAAAGTACATTTTTGTGTCTGATATCGTAACTTAAAATATCGTTTGTACTCATTAATTAGCATATTAGGGGTCACCCTCTCGAACCATTATGAATGAGTCCTAGAACGTGAAGATCCGATCATTAGATCAAAAGTTATTCTTGGTGGCTGTTTTTTATTTTGCGCACTGTACGTATTTATTTTATTACTTTTAGCGTACTTTTGCCATGAAGGAATGGTTTTGTGGTAAAATGCATGAACAGGCTCTATGATGACCTCGCAAGAGAGTTAGGTCATTTCTCAAAATACAGGATTGCAGCCATAATTCTAAATGTCTTACAGCAATTGTTTTTATCGAGACATTCTTTAAACTAAAATTATCTTTGCTGTCATGTATTCTCTGCATTACTTTGTGTTGCTTGAACACTTTCAAATGGGACTCACTATAAAATTTAATTCAGCACAAAGCTTGAGAAATGTGCAGCAAGCGGTAAATATCATAATACGTCGCTAGGGGCTCTTCCCTTATTATGGACTGGCTGATTATTCGCATTTGGATCGGTACTTTTATTTATCGAAACTAAATTACCTTATTTGTATACGAATTTTATGTTTTTTTAATAATAATTATTGTCGAAAATTGCATTCAAATAGGCCCATCTTCAACTGTTTTACCGCAGACTTTGCAACTAAGAACTCACGAATTTAATCGTCAAATCAGTAAATTACGAAAATTACTGTTTCTGTAAATTTTGACAGTAATTACAAAAAATCATACAATTGAGGACATAAAAGTAAATTAATAAAAGTACCCATTTAATTGCGTACGTACAGCCAGTACATGATGGGAAAGCACTCTTGCTGTCTAATGAGGGAGGGGTTTCCTTCAACTTTGCGAGGTTGCTCTCTCCGTTAGGCGGTAGGCGAACATGAGCGGTAGTAGGAGACGTAGCAACCGGTACTTATAGATAAACAATCATTTCAAATCACGAAACATGGATCACACTTTTTTTTAATTGCATCTTCGGAAATTCTTTAAATTTTCTACGACATACAACAAAACGTGTAACAAAATGCTTTCATTTAACGATCACACAAATAAAAGAATTGAAACACTAAAATCAAACACACGATTCCTGTACAGATTTTTTCCGAGGGATCACTCGAAGTTCGTAAAGTTTCTCTGGGGATTCGAGTTATCTCCCTTCTGGAAAATAAACTTCGAAATCGTTTCATAAAACCCGGCCAGAAAATATGAAGCCGCAAAAATCGCCAACTTCTTTATGGCTATTTATTGCTTTAGATATTTATTTCGTGACGAAGCGATTTTATTTTTGGATGAAAGAAACTTTATGTCGCCAACTTCGGAAAAACAGGAAACTTTACTACTTGTCATGATTCTGAAATTAGGCGGGATCTTTTATGTTTCGAATTTTATTGCGAAACTGAGAGAGATTCTCTTCTGTAAATTTTATACCGCATTGAATGTCTGTTTTGTTTTGCCGCTTAATAGACATTTATTTGCAATGTATGTTTACACATTGGGTGTTAGCTTTAAGGCTTTTCATTCATTTATATGTTGTAGTCAAAGAATTGGGATAATTATAAGCACTTATAACCTTTTTTTTATTTTGAATTTCCAATATCTTCCTTAAAAAATAAATTCAAATGTTTTAACGACTTAAAGAGATAATATGACTTGTTGAAAATACAAGAAAAACATAATTAACATTCTAAATTACTTAAAAAAAGCTCTTAAGGGAACAGATATAATCACCCCATCAAAAATCTTTTTTAAAAAATAAATCAACAAAATAAAATAAACGGAGTCACTTTGACCACGTGGGAGGAATTATGACTATCAGCTGATGCACATCTTAAGGTCTGGTTTCTTAGGACAAGCGCCTTATCTGGGCGTCAGCGGGACGTCAACGTCTCGCTGACGCCAACAAAATACTGGGTTAGCTCAAGACCTGGTTTCTTAGAACTAGCGCCTTATCTGGGCGTCAGCGGAAAGTTGACGTAGAGCTGATGCCAAAAAAATACTTTTTGTTAGCTCAGCGTGAGCAGTCGGTCCAACGCAGACATTATCTCTCATTGCGCATGCGTTAATTTCAACGCAAATTATTTATTTTGAATTTGTATTGATTTTGTTATTGTCGACCAGTGTTTTAGAGAACAAATAATGACCTTGTCCAAAAAAAAAAACACATTATAACTGAGCTAAATGAAGAGTGCTATGTTTAATGAAGAAGTTATGTTTAATGACAAAATCAAAATCTTGGCTGATTTCAATGTGCTGTTGGATGTTGTCCGCCATTGCTTCTGTGGTTAACGTCACGTTGTAATCCAACTACAGTTGAGTTGGACGGCAATTGTAAATCAAGATGAGCGTTCGATGACGTATACTATAAAACTCACAAATGGACCAATCAGAGGTTAGCGCTGATTTCCAGCTGACGGCGTCCTGTCCTAAGAAACCAGGCCTTTAGATCTATGGATGATATTTTCAATACAAATATAAACAATAATGAATCTCGACCTCTTTACCTTCACAACTTCCGGTTAGAAAGTTTACAGCTTATTGTCTTCATGAAAAGAAATGAATAATATTATTATGTAAATATGCTATTTTCATAACTGCTGTGAGTTTTCAACTGTTGTTCATGTTAAGTGTCTCAGCGCCCTCTATGCTAATTTTTAAAATGGCTCAAAATATCGATATAATGAATAGCCACAGTTTTGTATGTGGAAAAAAGCGTGCGTGGTCTAATTTTTTAATGTTTAAAAACTTACTCCAACGCTGCATTATTAGGGCCCAAAAAAATTGAAAAAATTGAGAATTATTTATTAATTTAAAAAATTTTTAAAGTGGAAAAATTTCGCTGAATGGAGGATTCTTAAATAGCTTTTTGAAACATTTCATTTATTTGGCATATTTAAAGCCCAGATAATTCTTTACGGTAAGTTGGTATAGATAGTTCTTAGCTTTACCAAGTGCAAGGCACTTGCACTGTTGCTTTTAAATCATCCTTGGCGAAAAGCTTCGAAACACATGGGAACGGATCGTGATTGAATCTTAATTTCGTATTGAATTCAGAGCTGTCTTCATAAGGCAATGTCCCTTTTTTGCCTTTTACCCTGTGGTAGTGGCGATCGTTCATTCTGACCTCCTTGATTCTCTGGAAAATCTCTTCCACCAACTAGCAGCTCCATTACTGAGTGTGATTTGCCACAACTTCTATCTGACTCATCTCTTTCACCACTTCGAAGGATCCTTTGACTTGCAATTTTTATTAAACATATCCTCCATACTCTTTTTTTTTGTTATTTTGTATTAACTTAGGTCAAAATAAGTGAAAAATATTATATTTAGCATCATAATGATTTATGTTGTGAAACACTGGTGTTTTTTTTTTTTTTTTTTTTTTTTCTGCGTTAAAGATAAACTCACTTACAACTTTTCAAATTTGCAGTTATTTATGTCCAAGGAGAAACAGTTATACATCATTGAAATTTCTTTCATTTAAAAAAACTAATGGTTGGTAAATTTTTGAATTTTAAATATGTCAAGCTTTTTCTTATTTCCAATGCCCACATCTGTTAAGATTTCGTCCATTCAGGCATTTAAGGGGCAGATTTGCTGGCCTTCCTTCCTGGGGGCACCCTATTAGGTGGGCCTACGTTGCTCCCTTCATAAGGACAAATAATACAGAGAATCAAAGAACAACCATGCCTTGCTCGGGATTCGAACCTTTCTGATACAAGGAGAGTTTCCTGACGCCTACACAGCCCAGGTCAGGTTTTTTTCAAGCTACAGTTCTTGAATTTCATATTTTAGTACAAATATATAATTCCGATAATTTAAAAGGATTTTTCTAGTCACTAAATAGTCTGTTTTATATAATTCTAAATTTCTAAAATGTAGTTTTGTGTGTAATTAGAGCGTCAGAAAAAAATATATAAATAAAGAACACATAAATATATATAATAAATATATATTTACGTGTTCCTTGAAAAATAAATAGGAAAAATAAATATATATAAAGAACACCGGAGTCCCCTTTGCGTCAAAAGGTTAAAGGAAAAAAAATTCGGAGGTTTCTTTTTGGGTATGTTTTAGACTTTTTCTTCGACAGAACAGGGTAAAATCATTCATTTTGATTTAACATTAAATTTGGTTATCATTACCCTATTCTGGTAAAAAAAAGGGGGTGTCATTATGAAATAAATCAGATAATAATCTTTCATTTAGACATAGAAATCATTATCAAAACCAGAAAAAAATACCACGGGCGGATAAGTAATAAACCCATCAGCTCTTGACACAAAAATTTTCTTTGAGAGTTGAAATCACTTTGATTCAACCTGCACCCAAACAGTTTTTCAAAGACTTGTATAGTATTTAGAATTATTTTATTATTGTTTCACTATTTTTATTTCAAAAATATTAAAAAATTCTAGTAGAACAATTTGTTTTTTCAGAGTGTGTGGCTACCCTCGTTATTTTAAAAATCTAAAATGCAAATCCGCCTAAAAAGCATCGTTTGCACTCATGAATCTATAGATTTCAGGTTAGACTCTCGAACCAATAAAATGAGTCAGTTAAAATCTGATCCTATGTTCATGTGTAGGTGTTCTTGTTTATTTTTTTATTTTGCCCACAAGTCATGTATTGAACAATTATTTTATGAAATATTAAAAATACGTTTATAAAGTGGGAATTTCGCGAATTAAATTTTTCAGGTTTTGATTTTGTTGCATTTCTCATAACGTCGGTCAATATAAATAAAAGATTCAGTTTTTTCAAAATGCAGGAAAAAATGTTAATCCAGTTTTTTTTTCTTTTCCTAATGATTTTTGTTGACATTAAATTTTACGATACGCAACATCTAAAGAAAATATTGAAAATCAATACATGAAGCGAGCGCTACACCGCGGTAACAACTGTGGATTCAACTCCGTTGGTCATTCAAAATGTAAAGTCTATAAAAAAAATAAAAAAAAGTGAAGGTAAAGTGAACTCAGAGTAAACTCTAAAGTTTCAAATGGTGATTATTCTTTTACAAAATATCAAATCACGGCAAAATTACTTTCCCATTGTGTCGTCTTGCCATACTTGGTTTGCAGTTGAATAGTGTGAAAATTTTTGTCTCGCTTTCGAAACTTCGACTCTAGGTACACATAATATCAAACTCTCACTTCTTTCAATACTCAATACCAGTGGTTAATAATTTTTTTTTTCGGTTATGAAACCCTAAATCATCGAGCTTTTTTTTCACAGAACCCGACTTTGTCAATAAAGTTCATTAGCAACTGTTACTATACTAACCAGTAAATGACAACGAAATAATTGAGAAGAAATGTTTTCATTGTTTTTATCAAAAACAGTCTCAAATTTGTTTTTATGCTAAATCAGCTGAATTTTCAGGTCTGCAGTGGTTTCTAGTTTTTGTCGCTAGTTGAAATGGAGTCATATGAGCTGAATGACGGTTTTTTGAAAAAACAACTATTATAAACTGTGAGAATGGTTGTTACTGTTTATAACAAGTCATTTGGTTATTTCATTTAAAATTGTAATGTTTGATGATAAATACTGGTCTAATTATTTGTAAATGTATATTCTTTTGGTTATTCATTTTCAATAATAATGTATGGGAAAGTATATTCATTTTAATTTTGTTATTTCCTTTCACCTTTCCATTTTACTTAAATAATTTCACTGAATGAATCAAAATATAAAATAAATAATAGATTATGGGTTGAATGAAAACATAGTGACAGGTTTCAAAAGTCATAATTAGTTTAAAAAAATCCTAACTTACGGAACTCCAGTGTAATGAACCCCAATTGCTCTATACTTTGAAATGACTGATGTCGGTGAGAGAGAATTTACCATGAAGCGTCCTCTACAAAGCCTAAAAAAAAGCTATGATTTCATTAAGACACGATGCAAATGAAGTGATTGTTGTTCCCAGTGGACGGAAAACTACATTTTCCTTATGGTTAATTACAACTACTTTATAACAATTGTAGTTAACTACAAGTACAACTACTTTTTTTTTTTTAATATAGCGACAACAAACTATTTTCGAAATGCAGTCACTACTTCGCTACTTTTAAAAGACAAACTTAACTGGAGAACTTAATTTTCACCAACCAGTATTCAAAAGGATTTTGAATAAAAAATTAGCTTGGTGTTAAATAGGAGGAGATATTAAGAAGTTTAATTCATGTTTACATGAAATAGTTTTTTATTCTATATAGCGCTTTTTACGAATTTGTTCTCTTAACTTTCAAACTCTATGCTTTTCTCGACAGTGATTTAGGAAATGCCAAGAAATTATCAAATATGTGTGATTTAAGTGATCAATGCTTTTTTTATATTCTCCGAGAAATAAAGTACAGTGCGAAAAATAAAAAAATGGGCCACCCTGAATAACTTTTGATTTAATGTTCGCATCTTCACGTTCTAGGATTAGGATTAATGCAGACGATATTTTAATTTACAAAAAAACGTACTTTATAGTTCCCGTGAGATCGAATTTTAAAAAAATCAGATATTTAAAATCTGATTTCTCAGGAACAATTCGACCGTTCGATTTTTCCGAGCATCAGACGGCCACAGAGACATATTCATTGCGCGAAGTAATTATCAGATTTGAAATTTTGTTTTGGTTTTGAACTTTGTTTCTTTATTTAACTAACGTTGAAAGTGGTTGACAGGAATCGCTACAAACTAATGCTTTTTTTTATTTTATTTTTTTGTATCGCACTACTCACTACATTACTTCTTTTAAAAAGTAGAGCGACAAACTACGGAAAAAGTAGCGACTACAGTAATTTCGCTCCTTCCGACCACTGGTAGTTCCCCATATCATGAAATCTCCATTTTATTACCTTAATTGCTTTTTTAAATTTAAATTTTTTAACTTTTATTACCGTTTCTTTGACACAATTTTATTCATAAGTGAATGAATAGATCAAAATGTTTTACTTTTTCTGTTCAGTGGATTATTCACGAAACTGCGATAGTCGTGATCTTGGCATTGACATTTGGCATGAAAATGCCATTGTCTTGCTGGCATCTCGCCAACTGTTTCCGAAACTCTTAATGAGCGATCTCGTATCTAAAAAAAGAAAGGCCTCATTTTATTTAACGGAGAAAAATCAAGATTTCATTATATCATTAAATTCTCTACTTAGAGAATAATATAAAGCGATGAATATTTCTTATTTTTTATATTCAGACACTTTTAAATTTACTGATTCAGAATCGCTATTGTTATTATTTCGTAACATCATCAGCCAACTTAAAATAAAAAAAGATCACTCTTACCGCAATAAATTTTGATATAATAATCATATTATTTTCTTACAATTATTTTTACTGAGTTGCAATTTTAAAAATTTACGGTCGGCACTTTAAATGATCTTTTTAATAAAAGGACATTGAGGACTTTTCCAAATCAGACACAAAACTAAATTATTTTCTCTGAATAAGATAATTCTTTTTTATCGCTTAGAGTCTTGATTTTTAAAATATCAAGAGTAGCATTAATCTGGGTACAAAATAAAAATGATTAAAATCATAGTTAAGATTTACTCTCTCTGTCTACTACCTCGAGTTATTTTTATATATAATTACTAATTCGAGTTTTCAAATTTTAAACTCATATTTTTATTACTAATTGAAAATTGCTCTAAAAATTTTGTTTAATTTTATTGAATATTTCTGCAGTAGAAAAGTAGAAAAAACTTAAATTTTTTATAAAAATGAATATTTAAGCTAAGTTTTGCATGCAGTTATTTCATATGACAATCAATGTAAATGACAAGAGTTTATTTTTTGGCAGAGGGTGTTCAAAAACATTCTTTTTCATTCGTATAATTTATTGCCGGTCCTTCAAACCCCTAAAAGCTTCTTGCATATGCATGAAAAATCGCATGACCTAGGCACTTCTAAAATTTTAAAATAAGTACTATTAAGTATTAAGTACTATATAATATTAAGAACTATTAAGTATTAAGTACTATATAGTAATAAAGTACTTTGAAAAATATGAAAAATATGAGATCATTATTTTGCCCAACCCCACCTTTAAGGAAATAAGGACTTTGAGAAACCCATTTATTCTTATTGTACATAATTTATATGACTAATATATACTTATAATAGATCGATTTAAAATTTTTTACAGGTTCGCAAGATGTCGCCAAAGATCTTGCCCGACTGCGAAAACTTGGCGTGACTCACATTCTGAATGTGGCCACAGGCGTCCCCAACTGTTTCCCAGCAGAAATAACTTACAAACGACTAAACATAAGGGACCATCCAGATATGGACATTCATCGTTTTTTCAGCGAATGCCATAAATTCATGGATGAGGGTCGACGTAAAGGCTGGATATTTGTGCATTGTAATGCTGGCATATCTAGGGCCGCTACTATTTGCATTTCTTACTTAATGAGCCGACAGCACATGCGACTCCAAGATGCTATTAATAAAGTAAAAGAAGCGAGGCCTATCATTTGCCCTAATGAAGGATTCATGTTGCAATTGAGAGACTATGAAAAGGAATTATTTGGAATAGGCTAATCTACTTAAAGCTGTCGTCCCCAACATGCAGAAAAAACTCGGTTTTCTGTAAAATGTAAAAATTTTTGTTTTCTGTAAAATGTGTCTTAAAGTCAGCTTTCAACTTTTGTACAACTTACCAATACACACTATTGAATTGACATATGTGATCAAAAAGAACAATATGACAATCTAATTGAAGCTTTTGTCTCCTAAATTGTAAAAAGAGAAGTAAAAACTCTATGTTCATATTTTCATGTTAAAGCCAACATTCACCTTTCGTACATTTTGCTAACAAAATCTATTGCATTGACATGAATGAGAATTATTTGGAAGATGAATTTATTTGGAATAGGCTAAAATCTGTTTTAATCTGCTGTCTCCTAAAATATTAAAGTCAAGAAAAAACTCTGCATTTTTGTTTTCTGTAAAATGCATGCTAAAGTCAGCTTTCACCTTTTATACAACTAGTAAAAACAATAAAATTGACGTTAGTATCAGAAACAACAATTTGGAATAAGCTAATATAATTAAAGATGTTGTCTCCTAAAATGTAAAAAGTGAAGGGAAAACTCTATATTCACTTTTTCATGTTAAAATGTGCTTGCACCTTTTGTACAATTTAGGAAACACTCTATTCGCGAACGCAACGACCTATGGGGGCAGCGTTGCTATTTGAGACGAATTCCTTTGAGCAGAACAATATGATTTTTTTAAAGAAGAAACATCCAAATCACATCGGAAAATATTTGTAAAAATCTTGTAAATAGAGTTAAAACCTAGTGCCTAAGAAATCGTTCTACTAAATTTGTCTAGTCTGTGTGAGAGATCGATTTAATCTAGTGTGAAAGATCGATTTAAATCTCGCATTCCATACTTTTCGATATCATATCACTTCAAACAGTAAAATCATGCAAAAAGTATACAGAAACACATAATGTTATACCATTTAATTTTACAAAAAACAGATTTTTGACGACAATTTTTATCAAAAATAAAGTTTCAATAAAAATCATTATTTATAAACTAAAAATAAAGAATGAAAGAAAAAAAAATTCCTTATATTGAAATTAAAAACTTTAATCTTGTTTCTTTTTTCCAGTCTTCAAGTTCTTAATCAGACGCAGAAAACCATTCTATCGAGAACTATCATCAAATTAGAAAAAAAAAGAATTTACAAGTAAATTTTTTATTGTAAGACTCATAACACTTACTTAAATCCGGAGAATTCCAGAATGATTGTTCTTCGTTTGAAAATTTTATTTTTAAATAATGTATACATAGATTATTCCTTTATTTCTTTTAGATAACATACCACACCAACAAAATTTTATAATTGTAAGATCTCAATATGAATTTCAATATGTAACTTAAAAACAGAATAGCTAAATTCTAGTTGAAATTATTTATTTAAAATTAAAAAATACTTACCAAGAAAACGATAAAAAATTATTAGTTATCAACCCAAATGATACTATTTCAAGTAATTTGGATGATTCTTTTCCGAATTATATTGATTCAGAAATATATACTATTCTTTAAAGAAGAAGAATATTCTATAACTATTCCAGTTCTGCAAGTTCCGAAATCACGTTTTTTCATTGGAATGAAGTAGGCAATGTTGGCTTCATTTTGATTTATAATGAATTTAAACAACAACAAAATATTTTACCGTAATAATCTGTAACAGTATGCGATCACGAAATCGGAAGTTATCGGTTGCAAGTTAGTTGATATTGAAAGGCAAAAATTATTGAGAAATTGTTCTTCAAATGTTGGGAGAGTTCTGTTTCCAAATGAATTACCGATGTTCTGGTTCGTTTTTGAAAGTTCTTCTGCCTTTTCCTGAGGGAAATTTTGCTGCCAATGTTTCTGATGGAACGAAATAAAAACTTAATAAATAAAAGCATGAAAATATACTACCCGCTAGGGGGCGTGTTCAAGCGTTGTGATCACTTAAAATAAATGTTTTTGAATTGAATTGTATAAATCAGCCTTCATCATTTGTGCAACTTGCAAACACGATTAATTTGTTACTGTAACAGTATAATCAGTCAACAGTTTGTTATTCAAATATATCTTGAAGTATCTTGCTTTAAGAAAACGGTTCTGCAAAGTCTTCAGTCATCAAAAGTCTTTATTCATCAAAAAGTCTTCATTCAAAGTCTTCAGTCATCAAAAAATATCTGCATTTAATTCGCGATCGCAACGCTTGAGTACGCCCTCTAGCGGAGCCTGGAAATATCAGGCATTTATTTATTAAGTTAAAAAAACCATACCATTTTGTTTTCGCTTGCATAAGAAAAAATATCAAACATTTTTCTTTTTTAAATTTAATAAGCCACAATAAAGAAGGAACGTTACAATGCTACACGCTACATTAAAAGACGTCTCCAGAGCAACTGAATGATTGTTCATATAGAAATCGCAGGAATTCTTTTCATACAGCAACGCCCCCTATAGTTCGTTGCAATCGCGAATTGTTTAAAATATCTTGCATTGTTTTATTTTAATCCAAAAGCTAAGTTTGAAAAAACAGTAAACGATTTTAAAAAGTCATCATTTAAACATAAAACCTGGTTATTCGCGATCGCAACGCTTGAATACGCCCTCAAGAGAAGCCTGAAATCAGGTATTTATTTATTAAGTTTTCATTTAGTTCTAACATAAGCATTCTATTCTAGTTCTATCATAAACAAAATGAAAGTAAAAACAGTTCTGTTACATTAAACATACCCATATTGACGCAATCACTTTATGTTATTTTCTCTAATTCATTCATCCCCATAAAAATGTCATCCACCTGGCTCTTCCATCAAAATCTTTGTGTTGGTCTTTAAGTTTTGAGGAGGATTGTGATTTTTTTCCACAGTACTGATTTATTGATTCTTTTTGCTTTTTAAATTCACCCAGTGCGCAAAACAGGTATTCAGCTAGTAATGAATAAAAAATCATTTTTCCATGAAACCATCTTTAGGTACATATGAGTTTTATAAGTGGGGCAAAAATTTTTTGAATAACCCAATTAGTTATAGAGCTATGAAGCGAAAAGAGAATTCAACATTGAGGGGCCCAAACTTTTGACAACTCCCCGTAATGGAACTATATTTTCTAGCTTGCGGCGACTATGCTTACTTCTGCATCTATTACAAGTTTGATGTTGCATAATTGTTAGCCTTCTGGAATCAAACTGTGACTTCAATAAAATTTCTATAAGTAAATATTTGAACAGTTATGTAATTATTACCTTTTTGCGATATTTTATGTCACAATAAAAAGGTTTCTGTTTTTTGTTATGACGCCATTGGCGTCGTCAGATAAAATTTATTGGGGGGGACCATACTTAAGACTGTTATTTTCACGTTTCTTGAGAAAAAAAGAAAAATATCACCCTTGCCCTTATTTATATATATATATATATATA
>NC_092208.1:91807253-91809007 GCF_043381705.1 Parasteatoda tepidariorum
TATATATATATATATATCCTGACCTATATCCTAAACCTGACACCATTTTCTCTAACTATTTAAATAAAATTATTAACAATATTTTTAAAGGAGGTTTCTCTTGGATTATCACTAATAATCAACCGATTTTGGATTTCATAAAACATAATAAAATTAGTTCTATTGCGACTTTTGATTTCCAGGATCTTTTCAATAGCATTCCCCTTTCTTAACTAAAATATGTCCTTTTGAACTATTACTATGATTTTAAAAATATTCTTTGTTGCGATTTTGATTATTGGGAAATTCTGATTAATTTTTGTCTTTTTAATAATTATCTTTACAATGGAAGGGATACTTTTCTTCAAATTGATGGAATATCACAAGGATCTAATTATTCATCTCTCTTGGATAACTTAATTTTGCATTATTACGAAAAAAATATACTCTTAGTATTAAATTTGTTTTTAGATTTATTGATGATTTAATTATCTTTAATTTTCAAGATTATACTATTTTATTAAATAATATTTACCCCGAGGAATTAATCTTGCTTCGTAATCATGATGATAATATTAATTTCAATCTTTTGGATTTGGGTATTATAAAAGAAGAAAATATCTGCTTTGTTGATTTATAGGATAAAAAAAATGATTTTAATTTTAATATAAATAAACTAATTACTTGGAATTCTAATGTTTCTAGGAACATATATTTAAATACCACTTTTAATGAAATGGATAGAATTAAAAGAATATGTAGTAATATTTATTTATCCAAAAAACAAATAGATAAACTCTTTCAAAATTTGATAAAAAAACAATGGATACCCAACTAAAGCAATAAAATTCTATATAAAATCATTGAGTCAAACGTATATTGTTGTAGATATATTTTCTAAAAATTTTCTTTGTTAATTTATATAATTTTTCCATGTGCAAATTCATTTCGGGCAAATCCATGGCTAAAATTATTTACTAAATGAATTTCTTTGCTAATTTATATAATTTTCCCATGTACAAATCCATTTCGGGTAAATCCATGGCTAAAATTATTTACTAAAAAATTTCTTTGTTAATTTATATAATTTTTCCGTGTGCAAATCCATTTCGGAGAAATCCGTGGCTTAACTTATGTGCAAAACAGGCAATTCATGTTTCTTTCTCTTTTCTTTTCTATATTTTTTTTTTCTTAAATAAATATTTATTTTCTATAATAATTTCAGATGGAAATTTTTCCTGTAAAACTGTTTTTTGTATTATGCGTTTTACATTTTAACTTACACTTTAAAAAAAAAAAAAAAAAAATTATAAATTTTTATCATCATGATTGAACAGTTAACTTGAATTGTGTTATTATGGTGAATACTTCTTATGGTGAAAAAACTTTGTTGTGATCTTCAAACAAAATACTTTGAACTGAAAAAACTGAAGTCAAAAAAACTATTAAAAATGAAAATCAAACTTTTAAGTTTGCAAGTAGTTCTACTGCAATTTTTTTTATTCCTCGAACAGTTTATGTTATTATTTTTAACATGTGTACAAACGTGTATTTTTTTTATAAGTCATATTACTATTATATATTGTTAATATTACAAATTTGATTATTTTCATTTTAATTGTGCTTTTATCAGAGGGAAGATTTTGCAAATAGATAGTTTTTAAAATTTTTGGATTGCAATGAAGCATTTTTGGGCGAGGGGGGATGTAACATAAAAAGCTTCAATTAATCTTTTTATGTTATATATATATATATATATTTTTATATATATATAT
>NC_092208.1:91810126-91868659 GCF_043381705.1 Parasteatoda tepidariorum
ATATATATATATGTATACAGGGTGGTCCTGAAATATATGTCAAAAATGTAAAGGTAGGTAAAGGGGACGTAAATAAGCGGATAGGAATGTGTGTGCGGTAATGGCACATTAAAGATCTAGCTTGTAAAGCAGTATGAATCAAGGGAAATTGAAAAGACAATTAAGGACAAAAGAAAATAAAAATTTATCAACAGTTTACTATAGGTGCTCGAAAGAGCAGCCACCAACAGCGATACAGGATTCACAGCGACGGCGCATGGATCGGCGTGCATTAGAATAGACGTCTGGCTTGTCGAGCACATATAAAGCAGCAACAGACGAGCGGGCAACAAGATCTTCTTCAGATGTGACGGCACTCTCGTTACACCAGGCTTTTAATATGACCCCAAAAGAAATAATCCAAGCAGGTTAAATCAGGAGAACGCGGTGGCCAGGGAACAGGACCACCCCGTCCTATCCAATGCTGGCCGTAGACAGCGTCCAGATGATTTCTGACGCTCCCTGTACATCCTCTGAGCAGCTAATCTGTTTCCTTGTGCAGCCCATTACATGAAATGCACGTCGGCAAGCTTCACATTGGTAAAACGATGCATGCTGTTTGAGATCCGTGCGGGAAGTCAAGAATTCAGCTAGCAAGCGCTTTTATACGCCGCAGTCATCAGTGCTCCGTACTGGCTCAGGGCGGCAATACCGCACACACAATCTTATACGAAATATGCTTATTTAGGTCCCCTCTACCTACCTTTACATTTTTGACATATATTTTAGGACCACCCTGTATATATATAAAAGAACCGAAATGCACACACATATAGATTGATAAAAGGATCTTTTTTTTTAAGGTATGACAAGACATGACAATGAAATAATTATATATCACAATCAAATCAATATATTTTACTAACATTCAATACATATTTATGAAAATTGAAACATTCTGATGTCATGCATAGTGTTTTGTAATCTACGTCCTCGTATATAATTTTAGAATCATCTTTAAGAATTAAATTAAAATAATATACATATTAGAAGTCGCAAACTACTATTTTAGAGCTGAAAAACGATATGGAAATCTTTAGAATCACTATTAAGATAAACGAAATTGAAAACTTTAAAACCAGTTTGATTTTATTTTATTCTGCAACCGTCGTTCAACAGCTGATCCAATTTTCGAGTTCATGACTACTAATGTTCAACTCCGTAGCCTTGTAGTTTTTAACTCAATCCAGAAGACAAGGGAACACCTCAATTAAGTATTGAGAGAAATTTGCCTTCGTGAAGGACTTGACGGAACTAATCCCCGCATTTGCATGGAGAGGAAAACCTCCCACGGTTAGACGAACGACAGGGAGACTTTAACCCATGATCCGTGGTAGATGAGAGCAGCACGCGGAATTCGTTTCGACCAGCCATCGCTGATATTCGAACCCGGTTCAAAGAAACAAACAGTAAATGAAATCTTAAGACTTCGTATTGCACTAATATAGCCAATAAGGGATAACCTTCAAAACATGGCAAACTTTATTTATGTCGGGATATTTAGGCTCACGACCTTTTTAGAAATTACTGAAAACTCTTATAAATGTTAAAATTACGCGTAAATTTAAACACAATAACTAGAATATGAAGCCTGTTCACACATTACCTAGTAAGCATAAAACATAAGCGGAGGGATACACCGGAAGTTTTCATAAATTTCTTCCGGTTTTAGGAAGCTTGTTTACATACTATCAAACAATACTTTTGATTTGATTTAAAGCTAACAAAAAAATATTTATCCTCTGTCTTTCGCTTTAATTTAAAAATAACTCCGTCCTCAGAGTTAGAACTAAATATTGTTGCTTATGTTAGCTCTCCGTTGACCGGAAATTTTAAGCACAAACTATATCACGTCACCGGCTATTATTTTGCAATTGAATACGAAAGTAAAGTTTCTATATAAATTTCATTTATAGTGAATGAAATGAAACTTAACTTTGGAAAATTCTATGGTGCTCTGGGTTTCATTAGGACATTAGAACAATGACGAGTTAACTCGTCAATGTGTTATCAGAACGTGGTAGATAAAATGCAAAAATAAATGAAAAATGTCTACCACTATTAAAATTAAAATCTTACCACTATTTTAATTTTAATACAGGGTACGTAGCCATATCTTTCAACAAAGAATAAGCATCTTTTAAGTACTTTTCAAGCACTCGAAAAATATTTTTAAGCACTATATACATTAACAAAATGCAAAATAATTTTCAAGGACTTTATACATGATCATTGTTGAGAATGCCTCTCTCCCTCCCTAGCGGACAAATACAGAAACATTTAATTACGAACTTTTTCTCCACGAGCGTGGTATAGCTTAGAATTTGTCATGAACAACGTACAACTCTTTTCATCTGTATAGAGCTTTCCCTTTTTTATCATGCTTAATTATTAAATTTAATTATTAAATGTTTTGTGCGAAGTATTTTTCAGCCTAAGTGTAATTAGTTATCTACAGCCCAAGACCTTGGAAGAGAGTACTAGGTGAAGGCAGAACAAGAAGCCGAAACAAGGTAAGATTCCTTGTTGATATATATTGAATCATTAAAAGTCTTTGTTTAGTATTCGTTATAATCATGATAAAATAACTAGTTTCTGACAATGAACTCTTTTTTTTTTTTTTTTGATTAATTGTTCATTATAAAATAATCAAGAGATTTTTCGATTCAATATCAGAGGGTGGAACTGAAGCCGGAAATCGAGAAATGCAACTGAGTTGCACATGCAGGGGCGTACGCAAGGGGGGTTTAGGGGTTTAACCCCCCCCCCCTTGAGCTCAGACAAAGTGAATTCACAAAATAATACAGACAAAAATAAAAATTTTAGTAGAAATTATGCGGGTTATTATTTTTTAAGACTATATATTTTTATTTGCCTTATGCCTACTTTTTTTTTCTCACGGTATTTCTCAGAATACTGATAAAACATTTACTATAATAGGGTTGTATTTTTGAAACCAAATTCACGTGATACTGTTACGGGCGAGCCCCGATCACTGGTTCCTTTCTGACCTGCCAGTCGCGATAGTTTTCGAGACTGGCTGGCATTCGCGAGGTCTGGAATCCTAGACGTTCTGTCGTCTTTGAGACAATTCGAGAATTTTGTAGATGCGGTTAAAAAAAATTATATGAAAGGGGGTTACATTTATTTTCGATTTTAGTCAGACTAAGAGTTATCTCTGCCGCTTGTCCTTCGGAGCTTGTTTCTAAATCTGTTTTGTTTTGGAGACTCTGTGCTCGTTGAAGTTATTCATTCCAGCTCGAAACTTTGAGATCGTAGCTTAGTGGATATTTCTGTGCCAATATATATGTATATATTTTTGCTGTTCTTGGATCTTTAGGATGTCTAAACGCAAGAATTTAACAATTTTTAATTACTTTGAGAAAAAATCACGACCTGAAATTAGTGAGGTGACAGCATCTAGTACCAATGTAAGTTTTTCTGTTGAACAGAAATGTGATACTTCCGTTGAAGAAAACGTTTCTAGCGTAACAGAATCTGATGAATGTGAAAGCGGCCCTCAAAGTGTTACTTCCCACCCATATGACATTGGACTTTTTTCAGAAGATAATACATGCGAGGATAAAAAACTGGATATACTTAAAAATGTTTGGGAACCCAATCCAGCATTTGTTTTTCCTGAAAAAGGAAAAAGAAAATTGAAATTTCAGTACAAATGGCTTTATCGCTGGAAATGGCTTGCATATTCAGAGGTTAAGGGTGGTGCTTTTTGCAAATTTTGTGTACTTTTCGCCCCAAGTGGTGCCGGTTCTGGAAAGCAACCTTTAGGCCAACTGTGCAATGTAAAATTTGACAACTGGAAAAATGCTGTAGAGCGATTTTCTGAACACGAGAAATGTCTTTATCACAAAAAATCGATCGAAACTGCTGGGACATTAAACGATATTTTATTTGGAAAGATGAAACCTGTGGATGAACAAGTTGACAGTGCAGCAAGCAGAAGAAAATTAGAAAATAGAAAAAACATTACTCCAATCATTGAAACCATCCTATTTTGTGGAAATCAAGGTCTCGCTCTAAGAGGACATAAGGATTCGGGAATAATTGCTGAACAACCAGGTGAAGAGAACGACGGAAATTTTCGGGCATTGCTTCGTTTCCGGAGTAAGAACGATTCGACTCTTAAGAACATTTTAGAGTCAAGCAGAAAAAATGCTCAGTATACCAGCCCTCGATTTCAGAACGAAGTTATTGAGGTTTGCAATATTTTAATCCTGCAAAAACTAGTCAGCAAGATTAATGATGCAACTTGCTTTTCCATTCTTGCAGATGAAACAACTGATATTGCAGGTATAGAGCAATTATCGTTATGCGTTCGATATGTCGATAAAGAAAATTTTAACATCACCGAACAGTTTTTGCAATTCATTCCGGTGCATGACTTAACCGGAAAAGCAATAGCAACAACAATATTAGACCAATTACAGTCTATGAAAGTTGATATAAAAAAGTTACGTGGACAGGGGTACGATGGTGCTGCATCAATGAGTGGAAAAATTAATGGTGTACAAGCCCACGTAAGAAGTATTGTCCCATCAGCACTCTATGTACATTGCTCTGCTCATAGCCTCAATTTGGCTGTATCAAATGCATGCGAAATAACTGGCATTAGAAATTGCTTAGGGACAATTAAAACATTATACGACTTTTTAAATACGCCAAAAAGACAGTATGTCCTATCTTCAGCAATAGAGGAGATGGAAACCAGCTCTAAGAGGGAGAAAATTAAACAGCTATGTGCAACCCGTTGGATGGAAAGATACGACTCAGTAACCGCTGTGGTGGAACTTTTCGAGCCTATCGCCGAAACACTACAAAAAATATCAGAATGGAAGGATAAGGAATCAGCTACCCAGGCTAATTCTTTACTGTGCACAGTATCTAATTGCCAGTTCGTAATATCTCTTTTGTGCATTTACAAAGTTTTCACCATAACAATCCATCTCTGTAGATACCTACAAAAAACAAGCATAGATTTGATAGAGGCAGTGAGTCTTGCAGAAGATGTCATTAAAGATCTAAAATTAATGCGTGAAAATGCCACTGAAACATTCTCTGAAATATTCAGCTCTTCTTCTCTTATGCTAACAAGCATTGGATCTTCCACTTCCATGCAAATCCCTAGAATAACAGGAAGACAGAAAAATCGCGATAATTTTCCCTCATCGACACCGGAAACATATTTCAGAGTTAGTGTTTTTATTCCATTTATAGAAAATTTTATAACACAATTAAACTTAAGATTTGTATCGCATCGTGATATTTTGAAAGGATTTCAGTGTCTTCTACCTGCCGATCCTTTCATTTGCCAACCTTCAAACATAAAGGCTTTTGAAGCATTAGTGGAATTTTACGCTGGAGATTTGGATACCTGTAAAGAAAGCCTTAAGTCTGAACTAAAACTCTGGTATAAAAGATTAAAAAGGATTAGTGAAGACGGAGGTAGTGTTCCAAAAACTGCGGCGGATGCTCTTGGAATGTGCAATAAAGATATAACACCAAACATTTTCAAACTCCTAGAAATATTGGTCGTTCTACCTGTTTCAACGAGTGCAAACGAAAGATCCTTTTCGACTTTGCGCCGTTTGAAGACTTATTTACGCAACTCAACGGGAAATAATAGAATGAATGGATTGGCGCTCTTAAGCATTCATAGAAAATTTACCCCAGCTGTCGAAGACATTTTAAACGAACTTGCAAAAAAACCCCGTCGTTTGGATATTACAGTATAAATCAATAAATTTTTAGCGTGTTTGTATACTGGTTTAATTCCCTATTTGTTGGTAAGTCATTTTTTAGTTAAATTCATTGGTTTTCTATGGAATATTCACATTTATATGGTTATTATTTAGGTAGCTGTTACAGTATGAGTAGTTTTTTCTGGCTTGATTTATTCCTACTTTTTAATAAAAATAAAATATTTTACCTCTTATTATAAAAAAAATTATATTCTTAAACTTAAAAAATAAAAACAAAATTTAACTAAACAATGTTGTCGAAATAAAAAGTCAAAATTGTCTAGCTGTCTAAATTAGGGAAGTAATAGTGCTTTATTACATACTCGAATTTCTTTTAGTAATTTCTGAAAATTATGAACCCTCCCCCTTGAAAAAATTCTGCGTACGCCACTGTGCACATGAGAGTGGAATAATATCACCGAACTCAGCTGCGTAGAAGCACAGCACAAGCGGACTCATTTTATCAAGCATGTAAAATGATTTATTACGCTATGGACCGAGAGTACACCTAAATAAAATGTGGTTGAATGAATTGTGAAAACGTTGAATAGAACAATGAGAAAATCATGCTTTCGCATAATGCGTGGCGAAAATCGACAGGGTAAAGAAAAATATCTTCAGTTCGGAAAAGGGAAAATAAAGCACTTTTTAAAAACACCCAATGAAAAAAAGCACCTTTAAGGGCTCTTAAAAACGAAAATAAGCACCTTTAAGCACTTTTTAAAAACGCTACGTATCCTGTAATAGCAGCAAAATAACTTCGGCCCTCAGTGGACCAGCATTCATGAATCTTGGTTCAATAAAGTTTCAAAGGGCTGTTATTTTTCCGATATTGACAGATATCGCATCGGACATAGAATTGATCGATTCACCCGATATTTTACAGCCACTTTATAACCCATATCGGTCTTACATAGAATTGTCAGATTTACCCGATATTTTAGATCCATTATTTAACCATTATAGATTCTATATTGGCCAGTGTAGGCCCTATATAGGGTATTCTAGGACCCATATTAAAAACTGTCAGTGCATGTTTTTATAGGAACCATATTGAGCTAATTTTGAACCCAACTGGGGCCTCGCAAGTTAAGATTGTTGTGGTTTAAACCACTGCATGTTATGTTTATTTATAACATACTATTTTCTAATCTCATTCTAGTTTTCAAATTAAGACATTGTAAATGAACCCGGAGAAGACAGCATCAGTGGCAGTCTAGCACTTGTGATTTTTTTTTTATATTCAAGTACAGATTATTTCCTAGAAAGTTGAGAGTCGAAGTGTTTACAATTCAAAATACAATACAGAACCTCTTATCCGGAAATCAGAATACCGGAACGAAATTTGATGCATTTTCCCGCCATTTTTTAAAAAAAAAAAATTTTTTTTCCTCAAAAGATTTCAGAATTCTTCTTTCTTTTTAAAAATATGTTTACCATCATTTTAGAAATAATCATTAGTTCCCTACACTGTCAAAAGAAGTAAGAGTTTTTTAAAATTATAATAAATACTATATGTATATTTTTTAGTTGAGTTTGACAATAAAAAAAAACGGCTTTTTGTAGCGATTCAGAAAACCGGAAAAATCAGTTATCCGGAATAGCGATGGTTCCAGATAATCGGTTCTCTACTGTAAATATTATATATCATTTAAAGTTCTTGCCAATGATGATTTAATAACTGAATTTCTGGATCAAATAGAAACTGAAAGTAGAGAAAACGATGAGTAAAAAATTTTTTGTTGATTTATGTACAAAATAACTGCAAACATGGATCAGTAGATTTTACGAAATAATATAAATTTCATGATAATTTTTGCATAATGTACTAAATATTTTACACGTAGGGAATTTCAGAAATTTTTATAGTCACCAAAATAGAAAAATTGCAATATTTTCCAGTTAGAATGGATATTAAACATACTTCATGTGTACTCATCACTTCGAATATTAAAAGGCATTTAATTCATCAAAGTTAGTTAAAAGATTTTTTATAGCTAATTTAAAAAGAGTTTTGAGTAAAAATGAACATTTTATAACAAAAAAAGTTGTGAACTGATTTCTATAAATGAGGTTCGCTTCATTATCTATTGGTAGTACTTATTTAAATATTCAAGCAAGCAATAATCTGTAAAAAAATTCTATTTCAATTATTTTATTTTTAGGAAACTTCCCAAATTTTAGGTCATTTTCTAAAATGTACTAAAACTAAGCTCAGTGGCGCGACAACCCATAAAGGGCCAAGCCCCACTGTGCCCATCTCAGTTTTCTTGACTTTGGGCTCTGGGGTACAGGAGAAGATGTTCCGGTTAGGTGGTCAGGCCACTCAGCCACCGGGCGTCTTTTAAAATGTACAAAAAGCAGAATTTTAATTAAACCAGTACTCATTTATCGACCCACTGAAGGGATGAAAGGCTGAGTCAACCTTTGCCCGGCCCGAGGATCGAAGCCAGAACATGTGGCTCGGGAGCGCGAAGCGCTACCACTCAGTCACCGGGCGTCTTTTAAAATGTACAGAAAGCAGAATTTTAATTAAACCAGTAGAAACTGGAAAAATCCAGTAGAGTTAGCAGAAATGTACTTAATCTTACCTTAGTCGGGGGTGTGGGGATTTCAAGCCTAAAATGTTCCAAAAGCTAAATTTTTGGTTTGTCTGAATGAAAAAGTTTATAAGGAACTTGTAGATTTATACCTATATATTTAACACAAGACAATTAAATACACTATCCATAGTTTTGGTAACCTAATGAATACCTCTACTATCTCTATTGCATATTAGAACAAACCTTTAGCAACTTAGTAGAATTTATTTCAGTAACTATAAACCTCGCTTTTATACAGTTGATTGTTAAATACCAAGAGATTAAATTTTGCAAACTTTAATGGATTTCATCCGTACATCCAGACAATTAAAAAAAAAGAAAAAACAATATAGCAGGAAAAAAACGACTTTTGTCAGATTATTTCTTTAGTATGTTAAAGAATCGCCACACATACTTTGACAGTACCTTCAAACAAAATTTTAAGCCACACACAATACTTTAAAAAATTTCAAAATGGCGATCCAATAAACGCATTTCATGTTATTTTTCTAGTGTCAAAAAGTGACCACCTATTCATTTTACTAAAAACCATTTTTATTTTCTAGTTTAAAGACTGTTTTTTGTCACTAGACATGACTGTTAATGTTTTTGCAAAATGGCAGTCAAAACACGCAATTTGTATTCTTTTAGTAAGTCAAAAAGATAACGAGCTAAAAAATGCAATCACTGTCTACAGCAGCAACAACAATGTAATGATCTTACTGGCAGTTTATAAGAAAAGAAACGCTGACTCTAAACATCAGTTTCAATTTTGTTATAAGGAGTTCTCGCAAGCTTTGGTCCAACGTTGGGGAAGTGAAACCAAGACCACAGTATAAAATAAAGACAAATAAAAAGTAAGAAAGCAATCTTTATTTACATTTTCCATAATTACATGATATGATTTATTAAAAATATCTTTTTTTTTAAACTTTTCTTTCTTCTGTTCAATACATATGTAGATTATTCATCCATTGAATTATAATATTATTTACATGATTATATTACACCAGTATCAACACCATGCGGATTATCTTCAAAAACACCAAAAATCACACTAGTTCCTTTTTTTCTCCAAGATAAAAGATTATTTAGTTTCCAAACATGGATGAGAATCTGGCACACAAGGGAATGGATTGCAAATTTTATTCATTAGTTTGTAATATTGAAGAACATGAAAAGTGTACAAAGATCACTCCTGCAATGACCCAGTTTAAGCACTTAAAATGAAAAACACATAACAGAAGATCGATTAAAAACTGTTTTCGACTTTCATTGACAATAGGTGGGAATTTAAATCATGCACATGGTAAACAGTCCAATATTTAACAGAACTGGGTGATATATTGATAATCAAGTTTAGTGATGTAGATATTTTAAGAGGCGTTCTTACTATATCTCCTGAATATCAAGTTTTACAAAAAGCATTGTAACAAATCAATTTTTGATGCATTTATACAAGCACTTGATCTTGTCTAATTGGTGTGTGGGAATTTCAAATCTTAAAATTATTTTTGCGCTGGATTTATTTTTTTAATGACAATTTTAAGTCTTTTTGTTGTAAGAATGTACAAGTTTAAAAGTGTTCTATATAACAGGTGTTGCACAAATGTTGAGACAAACTGCTACAGCAGTATAAATATTGCATAGAAAACCCATGCTTGGAAATGTCAGAAATGCCAATGGCTGCTCATAGCGGCCGGTTAAAAAGCATATAAATTCATAACAGGTAAGCGCCCTTAGCATCATAGGATGGAATTTCTGGGCATAGGTTCCTATGCGATTTTATCCCTGATGGTGTGCCCAAACTTCCTCAGAAGTTTGGCATTAACCTTTAGGCAACCCCACGTCATATGTAACCTTTTTAAAAAAAGCACATTTTAACAAAAATTAAGAATAAAAATATCATTAAAAAAAAACTTGCTTAAAGACAGGGCTCTCACTTATTTTCATAAAAAAAATTCCATGGCTTTTCAAGTAACATCAGGTACATTTCAAAAAAAATCCAGTCCATATTTTATCCATACATTTTATCTATACCCAATTTTTGATCAGAAAATCTGATTTTCTTTTTATTTGTAATGCCAAATATTAGATTTTGTGAGCAGCAACAAAAAAAAAAAATTCTAAAAATCAATGAATGAGTAGGGGAACATGTCAGTTAGACTAAAATGTGAAATTTTTGCAACAAATAATTGTATTAGATTCCATAGTTTCATAACACCAATCTCAATAACTGATTACTGTTGTAGATAGTTCAGACTGGTTATCTTCCAGGCATAATATAGGAATTTTCTAGGTTTTTGTAAAAAATTGCAATTTTTCATATTTCCTGATTTTTGGAGTTAAAATAAAATTCGCAGACATTTCCAGGTTTTCCCTGACTCATAGGAGCCCAGAAAAGAGAGAAACCAGATTTGAAATCAGCTGTCATTATCACCAAGGGGATATTTGTCATTACAAATTAATCTGACAAGTATTAACGACAATACCCAGCTTTGATTCATTTCATTTGGTTAATAAAAACACAGACCAATGTATAAATTTATTTTATGCAACTCACTTAGATTCTGATAATGGAGAAGATAATTATATATGAATATATATAGATAAAATATGTTTAATGCTTTAAAAAACATTAAAACTATTAGGTTAAATAAAAGGTTATTATCGTCTTTAAATACAGAATATTAATTCTTCTCTCAGTCAAGGAAATTTTTTAATTAGAAAATCATGTCCTAATTCAAGGGAAGGACAGGTAAACATTCCAAGTCACCGACACTTAAAATTCAACGAAAACAAAATAATGATTTTCTTTTTTAAGGAGTCAAAGCTATAAAAGAAAGTACTATTAAATTATCTGCATTAATATCCCTTGTGTTCAGAATTTTCAAACTTACAGTCAAATTGTTAAAAACAGATGAAATTTATTAAAAACTGATGAACTCTATTTAAAACAAAAGCTGATGAACAAAACATAACGAAAAATGACTTATTAAACTAATCCTTTACAACACAATAAATCTACATGTATGAAACTTTATACAGAAAAGTTTGTACAATAAAAATGGAAGCAATCATTTCAAAACTCTCTGTCATAAGTGGTGAATGCAGTTCATGCATAAAACACATCTACACATAAATAAATAAAAAACATAACATTGCATTCCACTGTAACGACTAGGACAAATTCTTTTTCTTTCTGGGGCTATATTTACAAGAAATCTTAATAGCACCACAAGCTGTTTACACACTTTGTCAACAAAATTTCTTTTATATCCAAACATGACACAATAAAAAAAAACTTTTTGTTTAAGCAAATTTTGCCTCAATAGTGTCTCAGGATTTATAATAATTAGGACTTTTTTTAACAGGAGAATCATTTTTTGAAGAAAATATATAATTAGCCTTTAATTAACAACACTCTTAAGAATAGGATGACAGCATGAAATTTTATGGGGGAAAGATTTGTTGTCAGATTTATTTCATAATATATTAATAATGAGTATCAAGGCACATTATTGGTTAATAAATGAGAAACCAAATTCTTATGATATGTAATGTTTAATTTACATTAATTACAAACTTCTCAACATCAGTTAACACGGGTATGATATAAAGGTAAAGCACGCAACTCAAACAGAAAATTATTATATAAGGAACTCCAACTCAGATATTGCAATTTCGAAAATATAAAACGTAAATCTTTTTTTTCATTTAACCACATCCCCTTATTATTTTTTAGTAATTGTTTTCAGCCTCAATTTAAATGATACGTAGAAATGAATTACAGTAATGATGAAAGTTAATTAATTATAGCAAAAAAACACTAGTTTCAAATTAGATCTTTTACAAAGGCAACATATTAAATAGCATTTAATAAAAACATGCCTTATTTATATATGCTTTTATCTATCTAAGTTAACATTTGTAAAAAAAAAAATCTATGTAGAATACCTTGAGTAAAAATCAAGAATACCGAAAAACAAAAACATATTCTTTTAAGAATAAAAAAAAAATTAATGCAAATATTTTTTGTGTCCATAGTGCTCATAACATAGCAAGATTTTACTAAGTACAAAAAGTTCAACAAGATTATTTCTAACTGTCAAAAATACTGTTAAATTTAAAACATGTCAATTGTGAATATAAAGCATTTAAAACTTTTTGAATCTCTAAAATTCCAAATAATAAAAAAAAAAGAGTTCTTTCCTAATTGCAACAAGTTAACTTAAAAATCAATGGCTGATCACACGTCGCAAAACGTACCGTTATTGCTTTACACAATGGTGTAGCTACTCCGCAATTTATAAAAACTATTGAATCATTCATTTCCGTTAAGAGCTGCATTTCTTTACATTATAATTTGTAATAGAAGAGCACATTTTCAAAACAATTTTAATCACTTTTGAAAGAGGAAGGGAAAATAAGTGCAGACATCAAATAAAATAAATGCAAGAAACACACTTTACGGGATTCTTCAAAAAGAGTTTGATCGGAAAATAAATATTAAGTATATTTTTCACGTAGCTATTTTAATCCATAGGAAAACTTAACAGAAAAGCTAAAGTATGTGAAAAGCTAAGTCCTTTCTGAATTTTTGGCAAAATCTGATTTCTATTGCTGTCATTGCAGGCAATCTTCAGGTGTCGGCAAATCATCTACAGTTTCAATAACACAAAAAACTTTTCCTTCCCACAAGGGTAAGATGGCTTGGTCATCACACACTTCTTCAAGAACAGTTCCTGTTCCAAACGCATTGTCAACTCTTCTGAAGTAATACCTGAAAATAAAACGATCACTGTAAGAACTTTAGGTCACTTCACTGTCATATTTCTTATCATGAATCAGGGTGTGTAGTCAAATTTTCCAAGAAAATAAAGTATTTTCTAAGCACTTTTCAAGCACTCAAAAGATTATTTTTAAGTACTTTTAAAAACTTCATAACTAAGCAGAGTTGACAAGTTTTTGACAATCGATGGTTTTAACTGTCACAGGGGTGATTGTGAGCCGGTGATCAAAATTCCGGAAAATTTCTTGAGTTAAAAAAAAAAGTTTAAATTCAAAAATTAGAAAAAAATTTAAACCAGGTTTTTTTTAATTTTTCTCAATATTTCTTAGTTTACTTAAAATATATTTAAAATTTTACACATAGCTATACCATTTACACATACCTATGATAACCTGGAGAAGTAATTAAAATTTACAAATATGTCTTTCTTTCTTGAATTTATGATTATAACAACTATTTACAGATAAAAAATGAATATTAATCATATCATGAATGTAAGCTTATAAAGTATCTCACTGGCTCTCCCTTACAAACAAATAAAATAAACTGTGCTTTTAAGTTCTACCTTTGAAAATTTGATTTCCGGAAACTTCAGTGATCAACGATTTTTTGAAACGTTTGGACCTTCCATCTCCGGAAACTCCCGGATCACTGTTAGCTAAAAATCCGGATTTTTTTTCCGGAGCACAATCAGCCCTACTGTCATGTCGATAAAACCCTTTTGACATAGCTCTTAATAATGATAAAAAAAAATTTAAAATTGGCATAAGGATAAATTATTAGCTATTATAAATATGAAGTACATTTAGATTAACAAAGACTTAAAATTACAAGTGTTCCATCAATTATGTTCTTGAATTATTTTAACATAAAACTCTTTTTGTTTTGAAATTCACTGTCAAAAACCCTAATTTTGTTGTACAAAATATTAAATAATAAATAAAATGTGTCAAATTGCAATTTATACAATCCTTAATTTGTTTAATTATTGAAAATAAAAATACAAAAACAATTATCTCACATAACAAAAAAACTCATTTGGAAAGAGGAAAATTATTTTTTAGAAACACCCAATTTAAAAAGTGCCTTTAAGGGCTTTTAAAAAACGAAAATTAAAATGAGCCCCATTTCAGAACTTTTTAAAAACACTACCCTCTCTACGCAGCCTCTGAATACATAGTTGCCAACATGGATAAGAAAAAAATCAAATAGATTTTACAAAATATACATTTCATGATAATTGTTGCATAATGTACTAAATATTTTACACAAGGGGAATTTTAGGGATTTTTATAGTCATCAAACTTCTTTTCAATTATGATTGACATAAAACATGTTTGAAATGGTATGTATATTGTGTTTTTAATTATAATTTCGAATATTAACAGACATTTAATTCATCAAAGATAATTATAAGATTTTTCTTAATTATGAATAAAATATTAATGATATTTTGAATAGAAATAAAGTAAACATTTTAGAACAAAAAAAGTTTTGAACTGATTTTTATAAATATGGTTCACTTCATTATGCATTAGCAATGCAAAATCCAGTAGTCTACAGGAATATCTAGAAGAGTTGGCAGCTATGCATATCCCTGACAAATATACCCACAAAGAAATTAACTTTTAATTAAGAAATTACTTTTTAATTTGAGCACAGATAATTTAAACTACCATTAACCACAACATTAAAATGTAATACTAATTCAATTAAATACAATTAACAGTCATTAACATTAACAGGATATTTTTTCGGTTAAATTTATGTTTTATGCAGAAGGAATCAATTTTTAGTCTTGATTGTTTTTAACGTGCTTACTAAGCCTAGATCGCTTCTCTGGTGACTATTTCAATAAAAATACACATCTTTTTCGCTTAAGATTCATGAGATTACCAGCTTTTTTCCTCTGAGAAGGCAATATTGTTAGAGCTCCCAATCAATCTTTTATTCTTTTTTTTTTTAAATAATAAATTGTGTTCTTTTCAATGATTTAACAAGAACCTAAAATGTAATTTTTTCAAGGACTCATTCACTAATATAGTTAGCATGCTAAAATACATGTCAACCAGATTTTATAATGACGTTGAATCAGAAATTTTATATTTTTAAAGCACAATGCTTAGTTGACAAAATCACCAATTTTACATTGTTTAATCCACAACTAACAATGTAAATGGTTTGATAGTTACATTGCTAGTTTAAATCAGTTAGAAGACAATCAAAAAATTTGGCAACTAACTAAGAACGACACCAGTAAAACTTTTCATGAAAAATTTAATAAACCACATTAGAATAAATTTTTTAAAAAAATAATTGACATTACTAAAGCATTATGATAAATAAATGTTATTGCAAGGATGTCAATTCATATGATGTGTAGACATATGATGCGTAAACTACTTTCATGCAAATCGTTATGTTTGATGCATAATTCACAGAATCAATAACTAACTTTTGCCTATTAGTGGTAAAGTTTAAAAAAAATTATTGATCCTTATTTAAAAACTAAAAGTTAAGTATTAACATAACAATACTAATCCAATGATTATATTTAAATTAGGAGAAACACTGAATATAAAGAGGGCAGTAAAAATATGTTAAAAAATATATATATATATCCGGGAAATTTTGACTTTCTAAACATCGAGAAAGACAATATGATGAGAATAAACATAGGAGAGAAATGTAATCCCTTTTCAAAAATTGGACAACATGATTCAAATTTCTTTATGATTTCACATGAGATATAAATTACATCTATCCCATGATACCACATTTTTGGTCTTGGAGAAGGAAAAATATAGGAATTTCAGTAAGTCCTTTCTATTCTTTTCAAATCAGAAGAAATCTACACATAAGCAAATAAATAAATAAAAAGTTTCAAAAACTGTATATGTTCAAATTAGTGCATGCTACACTGAACATGGTTTTGTTCTCTACTTTCTTTTCACTTTTGGTTTTATCACACCCTACTTGTATTTTGAAATCCAATCACAGTAAATAAATAAGGATCTTTCTTTAAATTTAGATCAGACTAGTAGATTCTCACTTAGCTGACCTTGAACTATTCTTCCTTTAAGAAACAGGTGAAAGAATAAAGTCATTTCAGTGAACAAAATATCTGTCTTTCAAATTTCTGTTGATCAAACAGCTATTAAGCTTTTTTTTCTTTCATACTTTTCCGTAGGAAAGATATCATAATTAATATTTAGAAAATTACTCCGAGAAAATCAAAAACTTTTCAAGGATCCTATCACGAAATTCAAGAACTCTTGAGGTCCTTATGTTTTCCAACAAAATTCAAGAACTTTCAAGTACTGTGGGAACCCTGTTGGTGGGATGCTGATTGTTATTGTCTGGGTACTGATGCACTTTTAATAATTTAATGGAATGGTTTGTGCTTATAAGTGCGTAAATAAAGATGTTTTTTTTTTTAAAAGTACTTAGTGATTTGTTTTAAACGATATTATATAAGCTGAAGATTGTTTTGAGAATTCAGCAAATCACTGTTTCATATTAGCAAATAGCAATATCGTTTTCAATTAGCCTGATAAACCAACATCTAAGAAGCAAGATACGCAGTATTAAAAATTACAGCTGAGTCATTTAAATGCAATCAAGAGGTAAACTTTTAAATTTATAGCACATCAGAGAAAAAAATTCAAATTCTTTAAGTTGAAATCATTGGAATCATTGAAAGAAATGGCAAAGTTAATAAAGATAAAATATGAATCAAAACTCTTTTGTGTCCTAATATCTTAAAATATGATAGGTTTACGAGCAAGAAAAAATTAATTTTTTTATGAAGCCTTTCATTGTGTACACCCAAAAAACTTCCAAGAATATAGTTTAACTAGTTTCTCAAAAGTTGGACTTAACTTAACAGTTGGACTTAACTTAAAATTTAACTTAAAGCAAAAGACTTCTAATTTTCAAATTTAAAAAATAATAATAATAAATAATATATATATACATAAATAATATTATTTAAATAACAATTATTTGACATTCTTAAAAAATGAAAAGATAGATTACAATTATAGAAGAGTGCTTACTTGAAATTTCCTTTCTTGGTGAGGAGTGATTTGAAATTCCTGAGAGTGATGCTCCTTCCATGAAACCTTGTCAGATATGGCACTGATTGTTGTCCATAAGAATATCCAATCACTATTGTTTCATCCTTCTTACTCTGCTTCCTATTAACATTCACACTCATAAATCTCACTGAATAAACATCCCTTTTATTTAAAACAACCTGATTTCTTTTGTGAATTAATCTCATGTTATAACTTAATTTATATTATTTATTAACAAACTGGTAAATTCTTTATTAATGGTGATGGCGCATCCATAGACTGAGGCAACAACCTCTGTGATCTTGTTTGGATCGAGTAGCTCTACGTCAAAGGGAGGGTATTATATAACGAGAATCAGGGGGCATAAAATAGCAAGCGGTGTATCTGGGCAATTGTTGCAAGGCTCCGTTGATTCTCATGACCCTGAAGTGCCCAGATCTTAAATATTTAATGGTTTTCCCCCTTTAGTCTTTTCCACTTTACATTTAAAAGACTCATGCTAAGGATTTTAAATTATTAATCAAATATCAAAAGTTTTTGCCAATTTTCGAAAGTCTTTGCCAGATGCAAATCTTAACAATTTTTTATGATGAATTTTTTACCCATATAAAATTATTTTGAGGTAGTTTGCTTTAGGGTAAAATTTTTTGGACCCAATTCTAATTGGTTATGTGACGCGTCTAACGAAAATTACTGTAACCGATTAAAAAATACTGATTTGTTTAGAAAAATTCATTTTGATGTAATTTTGAGGATCAATATTTTTCTTTCCAGTGGAAAAAATCATTCGCTTAAATACAATTTCATTTGCCAAATTTATGATTTTATCGCATTTGACGAGGTGGCGAATGCTTAGCAGAAACCCTGAGGCACTGCAGCTAATTTTTCATCACATATTTCTTTTTGAAGTAAATACGGAGAAGAAAAAATAGGGGGGAAATTTTTTTAAGCAAACAAATTCGGAGAAATTGCTGAAACTCATTCTTAAAACATCTCTTTAAGCTGTTTCTAATAAAATTAAAAAGCTGAATTGATAAAACACTGCAAGCAAAGAACAAAAAGTAAAGAATTTTTTTTCTTCTGTTACTTGTTGGCAACTTCTTTCATTTATTTTGAACAACTTAAAGTCTTTATGAACAATTTCTAAGGACCTTATATTTGCAAATTTTGCTACCTTTGTCTTACCTCTGTGAAGCAACACATTCTGTTACAATTCAAATTTGTGCTGTGTAACCATACCGTAAGTTTTGCTTCTGGGGTGGACAATACAAAATGCATTCCACAGCGTCTTTCTTTTTTTAAAGCTTACTTTAAGGAAAGTATATTCCAGTGAATAAATAAATGGTGCCACCACTTGCTATTTTTTTTCCATTGACATTCAATTTCCATATTCAACTGCATCTCTAATATATATTTTTATAAAGTTAAACTAATAACTTAAAAAATAATCTACGCGAAAGATAAAATATCTTTACTTAACAAAATTCAGCAATAATAATTTTCCTCCCCACACACCATGATGTAATTCTTTTTCTACTATTCAAAACACTTCCCCCTCCATTAAAGGTATTTTAATTTATACAAATAGGACTGCCAACATTAGACTGTGCATACACCACAATTTACTACATAAAGGTGAAATTTTGAAGCAGCTAGGGTAAGTCAACTTCTTTGTAGAATATGTTGTCCGATTTGAAATTTTCTTATTTAGTAGCATATTTTTAATTTTTAGAGAAAAAATTACTTATTTTAAAAATAATTTTTGGGGGAAATTTATAAAATGCAAAAAATTAAAAAGTATTTGAAAAAACTACTAACACTACCAGAAAATCTAGTAAAGCATAGTGTAGAAATGAATTATTAACTTTACCTTTGTGATAGGCCTTCTTCAAAAGTATCGGAAGCACGAAACGATTGACGAAGCCGGGGGGTACCAGATGTATGCCTGTTAGGGTTAGGAAAAACATAATTAGCAAAATACAGATGCACACAAGACAAGGCAATTATTCCAGTATATAAATTTAACCTAGGATATTTACATTCATGAATATACAACTATTTCTTTGTCTAAATTGCAATGAAAATTTCATAAACATGTAATATTTTTAGTTCAATAACACATAATTTGACATTTAATGAACGTAAATTTCAGTTTTCAAAGTAAAATTGTTCAACATTTAAAAAATACTACAATAGTGAGGGTTACTTTCGACAACACACACGTAAAATTTATAATTATCAAAAAAATTAATTCAGAACAACAATTTTCAACATTTCCAGTACTTAATTGTTTGCAAGCTTTAACACCAATGAAAAACAGACAATTTAATTAACATATATCAGCAAATCAGAATAATACTTACACACAAAAGTGATTAAAAATATTAGTAAAAATAACAAATATATATTATAAAATTACTTATTTCAATTTAACTTTAACAAAAAAATTCTTTTCTTACTTTGTAAGCATTATATTTTATAAATGTACAAAATTTAGTACTTAAAACGCATTATTCTAAGCATAGAGTATTAGAAATAAAATTATATAGATTTTTAGTTTGTGTTGACTCTGCACATTTCAAGTGCATTAACATTATCATCAGAACTTTTTACCACGGGAAAGGATTAAATCATTACAACAAGATCCCACTCAATTCTTTAAAAAAAATTCAAGGACTTTTGAATGACTTTCAAGCACTTAAAATCAAATTTTTCAAGGACCTATTCAGTATTTCAATTATATGCTAAATTACATGTCAACTATATTTTACGATTACGTAGAAGCAGAAATTGTATATTTTTAAAGCACAATACTTATTTGAGAACCAAAATTTTTTTTTATTAAATTTATCATCTAATAATACAAATGGTTGATAGCTGCATTGCTATTTCAAATCACTTTAAAAAATTCCAAATGAACTTTAAAAAATTCCAGCTGAGTGTGATTCTTAAATCATTTTGATGAGAATTACAAGTGGCAATTCTTAAATCTTTCTTTTGTGATTGCGATGGGTGATTTGTAAACTGTTAGAATGAAAATTGTGAGGCATGATTATTAAAAAATTCTTAAATTACTTAATTACGTATCACGTTATATGATTCAGAAATAACTTTAATTGAAATCATGATGTGTGAATCCTGATGAGTAATTTGCAAATCACTTTAAAGTAATATTCGATTTGTCATTCATTAATCACTTTCATCTAAATGGCAATTTGTTGTACATTTAATATGAATTCTGATCCGTAAATCAAGAATCAGTTTAATGTGAATCACGATGTTTATTTATGATCAATGAAACCTGTAGAACTAAATTTTATTTATTAGCAGTAAAAACTAAATGTAAAAATTTGATTATAAATTATTTAAGATTAATTATCCTTCGTACGTAAATTGAAAGAACAAATAGGATAACAATATTAACCAGTTGCAATAACGAAGTAACATAACGAAGTGAACATATTTCTAAACCGATAAAACACTATATATCATTCGAAAACTATGGCTACAAAACCTAAACTTTACTAGAAATTTCAGCTCTCAAAACATCAGAGAGATGAACAATAATCTGGAGTGAAAGATTTAGGAGAGAAAAGTTTTGCATCTTTTTTAACCCCTTTTCACTTCAAGCATTAAAAATTGCATCGATCAGAATTTCTATAATTTTCTTTTGAATTTATTTATCATTTTTTTACTGCTTTTTTGTGAGAAAGATTAGTATTACTTTAATTCCTAAAAAATCAAGTACTTTTCAAGAACCTTATGGCAGTATTCAAGGACTTTTCAGGACCCTGATTTTTTTTCAACAAAATTCAAGGACTTTCAAGGTTTCTCAAGTATCGTGGGAATCCTGTAAAACTCGATGATTTTGATGATGAATCTCGATTTTAGAAACGAAAATACCTTTGAATAGTTTGCAGAAATAAGATTACTCTTATTATTATAGGGTAAATAAATTCAGAGTACATGATCAAAATAAATTTTAAAAGTAATGCTCTCAACCCACTCAATCTAAACGAAAACCAAGTGATGCGATCTCCTTTGCAGGAAATTTTTAAGCCCTGTCAGCATAACCAATAGCAGAAAGTCTTGAATCTGATGTAGGTTGTTTTCATTGTTCATTTCCAAAAGTAGCAGCGATCACACAATGGGGAAACTGATTCTTTGTGCACAAGAAAAGTTGGCAGCCATGCATTTTCATTTTTCATAAAGGATTTTTATGATAAAAAAATATTTGCCTTCTTTGTACTATGAATTGTATGGACTTTTAAGAAACATTTTACTTAATTATTTAGATGAAGATTTGTTACATAATGATATGATAAAAAAAACACGTAGACAGATTATTTTGGAACAGTGTTCTATACAGAATTGCTTCTTAATACTTGTTGATTGTATTGTATCAGATTGATTTAAGTTAACTTTTTTTTAAGGAAAGAAATTCATTGATTACCCTTTCTTGACTTTGCAGATAAAAAATGAAAGAAATACCTAGATTTTCCTATCTTTTTATCATCTTCCAGCCTTCGCCTCGCTTCAATCAGATTGGTGGTTGTGTCTGGCCTGAAGGATGTGGTGAGATCTTGAGCTGTTGGTTGAGGTTGCATCACAGTTGCCCTTGACACAAAAGTCAGAGAGTTATGCATAACACTCTCTCCACGATACAGAATTTTCTGGCCATAACTGAAAACGGAACGAGACTTATTAACTTAATTTATACCCCCAAACAATATAGACACAAATAAGTACTCAACCTAATTCCATGGTGACTGGTGTTACATTTTGGTTTTCGCATTTTAAACCTTTTTTTTTAAAAATCAATGAACATTTAATAATTTTATAGAAGAGCCTAAAATAATTATGCATACAAGAAAAAGGGATGAAAATAATAAACGTTTTATTTACAATAAAAATCTAAAAGCCTTACTGATGTTACACATAAAAAAAAAAATAGGGAGTAAAAAAATTTGAAAGTCTTCGACCATAAGCAATAATTTAAGTATTTCTTAAAATTAATTCAGAAAATGCTTTGAATAAAAAGGAAACATTGAAAGCACACCTGAATTGATTAGCAATTGATTCAGTAATTATGTAGTAAACGAAGCATTCAAACCAAAACTGCCTAGTTATCCTTTTAAGAGATAAAACACAATTTTTCTTTTCATACATGTTCTAATTTATAATGTTGATTAGGTCATTTAAAATAATACTTCACTAAAGATAAGGTAAAACAAGTATCACTGAAAACTGAACAGTATATTTGTTAAAGAGTTTAAAAATGAAATATCAGATTCAACAAATAATATGAAATAATCAATAATTAACAAGTAATATTGCATTATTGTGTTCCTAATGAGTATTAAGTTTAAAATGAAGTGACTTGTGAGGAAAATTAAGAATCCCACAGGGCATAACTTTTTTTTGTGTGGAATCCACAATGTCTTTCATATTCTTTAATTAGCAGAATCACTGCTTATAAGTTTAAAATGCATTAATTGATAACATAAAATTATAAAACAGTACAACATAAAAAACCTAATTTTTTTATATTTTAAACAAAATATAAGTAAAGGAAATAAATACTGCAATGCCTAATTGTCAGCATATTTTGGGATATTAATGCACAGTTTAATTTTATTTGTTTCAGTAAAAAAACACTGAAAAATAATGTTTGACAAGTAATGGGGAAAAATTACCTCTTGAAGATAAAAATCAATCTGTATCAATCAATTAACATACAAATATTTTATTTCACTTTTCTTTTTTTTTTAGTTTGACTCAATCTTGTCCTGAAGCTTAACTAAATCTGAAGTGTTGATCATTGATTTAGTTCTCATTGATTTAGTTCTATCAGTATTTCACATGCATATTTCTGAAAGCCATTTTACTGCATATAGTGAAATAGGTTGTTTTTTTTTATTTTCTAATATTTAGCTGCATGTAAACTACTGATAGAACTAAATCAATGACTGCACTTCAGATTTCGCTAAGTTTCTTGGAATTGCTTATTTAATATTAATCGATATATTAAAAATTAAAAGTGTTTGTCAACTGATGATCAAATTTTTTATATTGATTTTATTTAATTGCTTTAGATTTAATTACCTTCGATTCAGAACAGGTGAGGTAGAGGAGATTTTCATTTCTTTATCATTTTCAGGCAAACACCGTTTGCTTTCCAGCCAATGTGCCATCCTTAGGAAGAAGATAAAAAAGGTAGTATTAACATTTGCTATCAGATTTAAAAAAATAAAATTCATCACGGCAAGCTAAAGAAAAATACTTTTCTAATAACATGAAATTTGAATTTACACTTCTGTAAAACACTACTGCCCACATCTATTCTTTTGCTGCATTGTTTGCTATTGTTTTATCGTATTTAAGAAATATTTAAATTCAATAAATCTAGATACCAATTTTGATTTCAAGTTTATGAAATTTTAAACACTTTTTATTTATTATAAATTTTTTGGTGATATCCTCAGGTCATATGGGTTTTAAAAAAAAGATTTAGTTAAAAAAATAAAAAGAAAAAATGTAATTCTCAAAAAAAAAAAAAAAAAAAAAAAAAAAAAAAAAAAAAAAAAAAAAAANAAAACTCTAATAATGAAATGATTCGCAATCATACATTCACTATTGAAATAAAAAAGTACAGTAGGGAACCAATTATCCGAAACGATCGGGACCATCGCTATTCCAGATAGCTGAATCTCTACAAAAAGCAGTTTTTTTTTATTGTTAAACCCAACTAAAAAAAATAATATTTGGAAACAATCTTAAAAAGAAAAAATTATTAAGTAATACACTAATGATTATTTCCAAAATGATGGTAAGGTAAAAATCTTATGAGGAAAACAATGAGGAAATGATTGATTATTACGAGGAAATCCTAAAATCTTATGAGGAAAAAAACATTTTTTTAAAAAAATGGCGGGAAAATTTATCGAATTTCGTTCCGGTTTTTTGATTTTCCAGTTTTCTGATTTCCGGATAACGGGTTCTGTACTGTATATTATATTAATTTAAGTATATGTTTCAATAGTAAATAGTGTATTTTTAAGAGTGCGATACTTGCGTGACAAAGTACTTTTGATACAGTATTGTATGTGTGGTTTAAATTTGGTACAACCAAAACCCAAATATTTACCAAAAGAACACAGAGACTGACTCTGGTTTCTGCGTAGATCCTATGCAGTTTCGCCAGTTACTACAGGAATCAACCCATTCTACAGGAAGGCCTGTTTGTTTTTTGTTTTTTTTGTTTTGTTTTTTTTTGTTTCTATGATTATTTCCTTATAGTTTTTGAAATTTCAGTACATTTAATATGATATTACGAAACACAATTTTCAAATAAGTTATTACTTTTTGACAAGCCCGATTCACAAAATTTCCATCGTAAATCGATGGCTTCCAATCCTTTATTGGCAACCTTTTATCATTTTTAAGCCATGTTTCTAAAGTTCATCAAATTCTGATATACTAAATACAGCATTTAATTTACACATATAGATATTCACTCTTGGAAACAAATTTCCATCATAAGTTTATGTCTTTTCCAATGATTTTTTTAGTCATTTCCACAAGATTTTTCGAATCCCAATATTTTTAAAACAGTAATATTTTGAAGCATGAATTTTAAATTTGAATTATCACCTTTCGGCACACCAAATTCGTGCCAGTTTCATTGTAAATATAAGCTGTTCTCCAAATTAAAAAAATTATTACAATAACATTTTGACACACTAATTTTGGATTTGAGTAGTCACTTTTCATACACTCAACTAGAGATAATTTCACCACAAATCAACATAGGTTCCCTATCATTTTTAGCAGTTGTTACAGATTTATAGTTTTTCAAAAGTTATATATCATTTATAGGCAATTACAGTTACTTAGGGTGGGATTGGCAATTTCTACCTAGTTGTTAATATTTTAAATACAATATTATTATAACACATAAAACTTTTAAAACATAAACAAAATTGGCTAATATTTAATTCTTAAATTGCTAAAACACATTTTGTTGTAAAACTACATAAAGGGCTTCAAAACTACAGAAAATTTTCATGGTTACTACTGAAAGTTCTGACCACTGGTCAAAGTTTGTGAGAATACTTGCTTTTGTGTATTGAATGTGTTTGCAACTAAAATCAAGAAAAACATTTGATCCAACAATGAGAACAATAAACAACAATAACTTGTCGAGTCATTTGCAAAGTATTTTAAAATTTTATGTTCGTGGAACAAAGAAGACATGTTTAAGATGAGACTACTCATTTTCACAAATTTCTACCTTCCTATGATCAATAAAATTCTGGTATTTATCAGAACAAAACTTACTTGAGACTTGAAGCATGGGGCTCATAAACTTCACTGATACCACTATCTTCAAAACTGGTTGTTGACTTAAAGATGGGACCAGTCTTTCGAAGTGACCTTCTAGATTGATCTTTAGAGGAAGAACGACCGAAAGGCTGTTTTTGATACACAAGGTTCTCGTGAGAGCGAGCAGCCAAATTGTCTTCGGATATCCATTCTGTTACAGCCCCACTGTCGCTTGAACGCGTATCACGCTCCTGTGTGAAAAAAAATTCATTTCATTGATCAGAAATTTAATATTCAAAAAAGCTGAACTTTGCGCACTAATACACAAAACATTTCATTAATCAAAATACCAATAATTTTTAATACAGCACAAAATCAGGGCAGGAAGTCCAAAATATAAAAATTAAGTACAATTTAAGGATTCTGTAATGGGAGTCATTCGTAATACAGATTTAGAATTGGTAATAGTTTTAGTAGTTCCCGCACTTAAAGTGAAAAAAGGAACTTTTTAAAATAAAACAGAGTTTTTTTTAAAAAAAAGTTACAAATTTTTTTTTTATGGAAAAAAAAAGAGAAAATAGTCTAAATATGATAATTAGTTAAGTAGTAACAAAATACCAGGACTCACTCAAAATACCAGTAGAGTATGATATAGTGATAAGGAAGAAGTAGAATAATAAAAACTTTTTACATATTTCTCCCACATTGAATGCTTTTATACCATCAAATCAAGTGTCATTGTCTCTAATTCTGGAAGTAGATTAATATACGTGCTATGAAAATTGTCGCTCATTTTGTTACTCACTTTGTTTCATGGCAAATATATTCAATTCTTTTTTAAATTTACTTTCTTTAAAATTGACTTTCTTCAAAAGTTTTTCTTTCGACAAAACTTTTTCTTCCTGTTAACTTCAACAAAAATTTGGAAAAAATCCCATTCATTGTAATGTTTAATAATTAAGGACATTTTATTTTTTTAAGCAAATTAAGAACAACTGAGTCCTGAAAATATTTTAATTGTCATAGAATTTAATTCAAAGAACTAAAAGCGTAACGCCTCTGCAGTCGAAAACCTTCAATGAGCCTTCATTCCCATCATTTCAAATTAAGCATTATTGAAATAAACAATTAAAAATAAAGGTAGAAATCAGAATTCATTCAGCTATAATGAGGATTTATTCCTGCAGGAAATCCCCTCCATGAAATATTAATATTGACATCATTTCAAATGAGGCACAATCAAATGAGGAATTATCATCCAGTTATCATGAAGTCAACTTTTATAATGTTAAGTGTATAAAAAGATAGTTCTAAACACGGATTGCATGATCTTCCAAAGTGAAAAACTGCTTTGGAGGAAATAGTAGAAACAGATATTTCATAATCAAATTGTGCATAAGTTTATCAAACAGCTTTAAATATATATTTTAATATCACATCTGTATTCACATTTAGAGAAATCAGAAAATCACTGTCTTTTACAGAGATATAATATTGAAAACGATGAATTATTTGAAATCGTTCACAAACGAAACTTATCAGGGTGCGTAGTTAAATCTTTCACAAAATATTAGCACTTATATACATTAACAAAATGCAAAATAATTTTCAAAGACTTTACATGATCATGATAAAATAACTAGTTCAAACATGATCATGACTTTACATGATCATGATTCAAAGAATTGCTTCTTTGATTATACTAGCCACCATAGAAAGATCGAGATATTTTTCAGTTCGATTTCAGAGGGTGGAAAATGAAGCCTGAATTTGAGAATATCTTGCAAAATACAACACAGTTGCACGCAAGAGTGCAAGAATTTAGATGGTCGCAAAATCAACGCTGTATAGAAAAATTCTCAATTGGGAAAAGAAAAATTCTGCACTTTTTAAAAACAGGCAACGAAAAAAGCACCTTTAAGGGCTTTTATAAAACAAAAATCGAATAAGCACCTTTAAGTACGTTTCAAAAATGCTATGCACCATGTATATTACTGATGGTAGATGGCAGAATTAAAGAATTTTTTTCAACTAAAAGGAACACAAATAAATACCTATTAGATTGATGAATATTCTTTACTTGAGCATATAATTAATTATAAATGTTATTTCTGCTTTAATTAAAAGTCATAATTGTATACTTTTAAATAAATCACACTGACTTTCTACCTATGACAATTTTTAACATGCTCCAACTGTATTTTATTTTATTTAAAATACCTTACCTGCTTTTGTTTAGGATTTCCAATCACTGAAAATGGTGAAACTAGACTAGATTTCTGATAGTTTGTATAAGATAAATCCTGAGGTCCGAGTAAAGACGTTCCAGGTAAGACATCGACCGGCGGTCGAGCAGCAGGTGGGGAAACACAGACAGGAGATAATACTGGGGTCTGGCCCAGATCCTCAAATACCCTGGACACATGCCTGTCCAATATATCTTGATCATTATCCTCTGATGACGCAAACAAATCAAATACTGAAGATTCTATTTTACACTGATTTGCATTACTAGTACATCCACTTGCCCCAGGACGAGAAGGATCAGGTGACTAAAAAATGGAAAATCTGTAAGTTGCATGAAAACCCATTATTCCACAATAAAAATTAGTAATTTTTTTAAACTTCTCAGGGGTCTGTCCAGACATTTTGTGAAAAGTCCGCTTTTGTAAAATTGTGAAAAAATTACTCGTAATTTGTGAATATGAAATAAACGTTAAGTCACATTCTTTCAACCAGGATTCTGCTTTAGTGAATTTGTGCAAATAGGGCCCTGTTGTTGCAAAGTCTTTTTTTTTTGTCAAGACATACAAGATTATGCTCAACACTATAAAATTAAAATTAAAATAATTAAATTTTAAAAAATAAACAGCAATTGCAGCTACTAAATTACAGATGCAACATACAAATATTTGGTATTTAGCCTATACTGCTGAACGCAGAATATTCATGTCAGATGAATAATGGAAGAAGTTTCTGCAGAAGACAAAACTTAGTTCAATTACACTTGTCTTTCTTTCCCCTCGTTCTGGGAAGGGTTTATTCTATTAACAAAACAATAATGAAGATAAATAAATTTGTGAAGGGTTCGTTTTTAAGTTAGTGAAGGGTCCATTTCTTTGATTCCCAAATTTCTTCTAAACAGACCCCTGCTTCTAAACCACTTCTTCTCATATTGATACTTCTATACCTGCTTTTTTTTTAAAACACAGAAGATTTTCTATAAAATCACATAAAAAGCAGATAATTTTATGTTCTTCTAATTTTTATAGATTTTAAATATAATCAATTCAAATAAGAGAAAAATATTATCCCTTTTTTTGCACTATAGGGTGCTTATTTTTTGTATTCATTTATAACTCATAACATGAATTAGACAGAAGCGAAAATTAATGAGGAACATTTTCAATTCAATTTACTGGAATATCTTTGGTTCAAAAGATTAATTAAAAGAAAATTAGAGTTAACTGCAGAAAAATTGGCATTTATGCACATGTAATAATGTTTCTCTTTACATTTTGTAGAGTTTAAGCCAGCAGGTCTGTTTTGAATTTCAGAAAATAAACATTTCTTACCTCCACAGAATTTATCTTTTCCACTACTTTTTCTTTANAATTGAGTGAATAGGAATTGCTAGTACGATTTTTAAATCGCGTAAAAAAATTGCAACACGTAAGTTTTAAATCAGTTAAATGCAAAAATCGATGATTGATATTAAAATCGTTTGATTAGAAATCGCGATTTTAGCAAATTCCGGTTCAGTTTCTAATATTTAAAATTATAAAAATCAGCCAAAAAAAATAATAAAAATCAAATATCGGCGCTCGTAACGAAACGCTTAGACTCCTTTTCACTCTATAGCAGAAGTCGCGGCAATCCGACTATCGTTCGGGCGGCTTGGGTTTCTCCAATAGGACTTCCCAAAAATGTTAGTTTTTGGAACATGGTCGGAAATTTTCAAAATTGGGAAAAATAGCGGATTTCCGCTTTTTCGTGGAAGTCTTTCATCCCTGCAACACATAATTTTTAAACAAGTCTAATACGAAGATCGATGATTGATATTAAAATTGCCTGAATAAGAATCGAGATTTTGTCTGAATCTGGCGCAGTTCCCAATATTTAAAATTCCTAAAATCAGCCAAACATACATAAAATCCTAAAATCAAACAATACGTGTCATCATCTGAAAGACGGGGAAGTCATTCTCTCACACTTACGGAAATAGGGCTGCTGGAAATAGGATACTGGAAATAGGGCTGCTTTCCTGAGTTTTCGATATTTTTCAAGGTCATTTCGAAATTTTCAAGGATTTAATATCATTTTCAAGTACTTCTAGGGGCCCTTGAAAATCAAAATGAAATTCAAGTACTTTTCAAGGCTTTTTCAAGGCCGCGGGAACCCTGTTTAGTGAATTTGTGCAAATAGGGCCCTGTTATTGCAAAAACTTTTTTTTTTCGCCAAGACATACAAGATTATGCTCAACACTGTAAAATTAAAATAATTAAATTTTAAAAAATAAACAGCAATTGCAGCTACTAAATTACAGATGCAACATACAAATATTTGGTATTTAGCCTATACTGCTGAACGCAGAATATTCATGTCGGACGAATAATGGAAGAAGTTTCTGCAGAAGACAAAACTTAGTTCAATTACGTTTGTCTTTCTTTCCCCTCGTTCTGGGAAGGGTTTATTCGATTAACAAAACAATAATGAAGATAAATAAATTTGTGAAGGGTCCGTTTTTAAGTTAAAATATTTAGTGAAGGGTCCGTTTCTTTGATTCCCAAATTTCTTCTAAACAGACCCCTGCTTCTTAACCACTTCTTCTCATATTGATACTTCTATACCTGCTTTTTTTTTAAAACACAGAAGATTTTCTATAAAATCACATAAAAAGCAGATAATTTTATGTTCTTCTAATTTTTATAGATTTTAAATATAATCAATTCAAATAAGAGAAAAATATTATCCCTTTTTTTGCACTATAGGGTGCTTATTTTTTGTATTCATTTATAACTCATAACATGAATTAGACAGAAGCGAAAATTAATGAGGAACATTTTCAATTCAATTTACTGGAATATCTTTGGTTCAAAAGATTAATTAAAAGAAAATTAGAGTTAACTGCAGAAAAATTGGCATTTATGCACATGTAATAATGTTTCTCTTTACATTTTGTAGAGTTTAAGCCAGCAGGTCTGTTTTGAATTTCAGAAAATAAACATTTCTTACCTCCACAGAATTTATCTTTTCCACTACTTTTTCTTTATTTTTCCTTTCTTCACAAACCTTATTCAGTTTTAATATAAGCTCTTGATGAAAATCAGATGGATTTCTCGTTGTTTCAACACCCTGTTTACGTTGAGTTATCTAAAAAAAAAATTTTAAAAATCATAAACACAATCTAAATATATTTCTTTAATTCTCTTTAAATTCTCTCTTATGGGTAAAAAGAATAAATCTAAGACTGAAAGCACACGCTTTTAAATTTCTTTAACAATCGATCACTCTATTTAAAGAATCAAAACAGTTTAACATTCTTCAAACCTGAAAGTTGTATAAAAAAAAGAAAAAAATACTTACAGATACAAAATCTTTAGGTAGTTCATGCAAATTATCTGTATTTATAGGATATTTTTTCCCATCCAGTAGTCGTTTTGGTTTATTCCTTGACATAGAATAATCACTGTAAAATAATCACTATTTAGAACACACATTTAAAGACATACACACACATAAAATCTATGCTTGAGAGCATAATCTGTCCTAAAATTTATTGTATTCAAAATACTTATGTAGCGATTCTTAAAGCACCAGATGACGCTTTTAACTAAATTATGATATTAGTAAAGCACACAAGCCAAGCACAGCAGAAAAACAAGTGCTAGAAATTTTGTGATAAAACAGATTATTAATTTATTTTCAGTTAGGCATAAAAAAACAACGTAAGTGCTTCATGATTGATTCCAAGAAAAGTGACCTGACAACTTTTCTCCTTCTATTGCTAAAGCTATGCACACTAAAATAGAATTTCAAAAAAACTGATCGGAAAAAAAAAATTTTATACTTTTTTAGCAATATGTAGCTTACCTTACATCCCATAAATATAAAAATCTTAATTTTGAATTTTTCTTCGCTTACGTCAATCTTTCAATTGCAATGTAGTGCACTGGTTCTGGGTATAATGAATTAGTATACTTTATCGAGCGGGACACCCGTGTGCTCAGCTGTCCGGCATAGTGCTAATGGGACAGTTATTATTTGTTACATAAAAAAAGTATTACTCAAGCACAAATACTATCGAAAACAAAAAACTGTCTTATTTCATTCAGTGTTTTAATAGTTTCCAAAAATTTGCCTATATATGAGATTATATTATACACCTGTTAAATAAAAAAATAAAATAAATAATTAAATTTTCTTTAATCTCTTAAAACAGTCCATAATAACAATCCAGTTGAAATAATTAAAGCTTTGCATTTAAAAATGATATTAAATTAGTTTAGTAGAAATTAAAAAAGCAAGAACTGGGAAGGAAAATTAATATTCTACCAAATTTAAGACTATAACTCTTCAATATTTTGCATTAAGGACCTAGTTTAAAATGTGTCAATTAATAATATTATTGAATTTCATCAATATAATGTCGAATAAAAATGCCAGAAACTTCAATAACAGCATTTTTTTCCTTCAGAATATTACTTGGTCTTTCACTGAGTGTTTCATTTCTTATACGATACAGTTTTGCTACTTACTGTAATTATGTATTTTAAAGAAACTGTCAATGAAAACAGTGATAACTTACACACTACTGTCACAATTAGACATTGTATCGTCTGTCTGAGCACCAGAAGATATGCTTTGTAATTCGCTATCTTGCACAGAAGTAGGTAAGCATGTACCATATCTGGCATGATATGAACTGTAATTCACAGAGTAAGGAGACTTTATTATTGATCTGAAAATGCACACACATTAGAAAATACAAGGTTTGGTATGTTTTTTATAACAGTTTACAAATGAATTAAAAAAGAGAAACTTAAGAATTAGACATGATAAATGTTAATTATTTATTTTTTTTAAAAAAAAATCACTTTAGGATTGTTTAAATCAATTCAATTTTATGTTAACCTTTGGACTATGATTTACAACATAAGCAGAAAGACTTTGTATTTAAAAAATTTCCTATTAAATAGAGTATATGATAAAATTTATCTGAATTATTTTATTGGTGCAACCTATCCAGTTTTTTAGTGATTTAGGTTTCACTAAAGATCATAATTTCTTTTAATGTCATATAAACTCTTTTATGAATAAAATTACTCATTCTAGGATAAAAAAAAGGGCAGGGAGCAAAAGTTTAAAAAAAAGGCATTATTATTCTAAAAAGGCAATAATTTCGTTCTATGGGCTCTACACGTTCTATGAAAAAACATTGTCAATCAGTAAAAGAAATTTTTTTTTACTTCACTAAAAGTAGCAAAGCAATCATATTAATTACTAATTTTTATTAATAAATTAACATATATATTGAATTATTGAGCTAATTAGCTAGGTAATTTATTTAAAATGCAAGCATATATTAATTAAATAATAAATTCATGTTTTTAAGTGTCTGTAGTCATGATTTAATAATTAAAATGATTTATAAAAATCATGGTTTAATGATAGTAGAAGCAACTGCAAACTTTCAATGTCAAGTGCAACAAGGGGATGTGATGGCTATTTTTTCTTTCCCTTATAAATCTATGTATTGACTGCAATGACAAATTAAATAAAAAAGAGTTGAAAATAACAAAAGTTTAAGACATCTATTGCAGAGTTTGCAGGGGGAAAAATAAAGAAGGGTTGAGGAAAGAAAGGGCAAAAAGGGTATGGAGATCAGGGCACTAATTTACTTCAGATGCAACAGGGTGCATTCTTTTGACTAAAAGGGCAGCAGGGTGCTCCGCCCTGTTTACCCTGCCTAGAATGAGCTTTGAAATACTGTTATGTTAATTTAAAAAAGTTAAAGATATTTTCCAACTGGAATTTTTATTTTTGCTTGGTGTGTCTACCTTAACATGGTTTAGCACAGGGGTCGGCAACCTGTGGCTCGGTGGCTCTTTTGGTGTAAAGTTGCGGCTCTCCAGTTCCATACGAAAAAATTAATAAATTGTTACCAAAACCCTTAAAAATAAGAAATATTTTAAGTACCTAATTTCCAAGAGCTTTCTATTCTTATAATCGTTAATTTCAAACCGCTACGCTCAGGCCCATCGTTAGTGGGGTGTCTCATTTCAACTCGATTCCGAGTATTTACCCAGAAAAGTGGCAAGTCTGTTTGAGCATGCCATTACCGACACTATGAAAAGGCACAAAAAGGGATGGCGCCCGCGGCTCTGATCTTCTGAAACAGCAGACAAAATACCGGAAATTTCTGTCAACTTGAAAAATCCAGGGTGTTTTAAAAGTATTTAGCTAGAAATACCTTTTTCTCACGTTTTCTCTTACTCTTTCTAAGAATAAAGACAATATCTTTGTCCATGTCGTTAAGAAGGGGAAGGAAAGGGCTCAATGCACTTACAGCTGAGGTTTTCTCTTTATGACTGTCCAGTTTCTTTTCACTCACCCCACCAGTTACTTCACTGACCTGTCTTTAACTGTCCAGTTCCAGTTTACAAGTACATACTTAGTTACTCAAAGTGTATTTTATAAATTAATGATATTATTGAATGTAAGTATAAATTTTTTATGAATATATACTATTTGCAGTCTAATTGTTTAAAGATTAAGGTAAAATTAAATTGCATTAAATATGTTATTTTCCAATTAAATTAATTCCTCAATTATTGCTTCAAATTGTAGGTCATTAGGTTATTGGTTCAAATGTTAGGTTATATCACTCCCCCCCTCCCCACCAGAAAAAAGAGCTATTTCTCTATCCCCATTCAATATTTTAGTCACAGCTCTTATATTAATAATAATGTAAATTATAAAACGAATAATAAAAATGAATAAAATTATTAAATAAAAATGAAAAATAAAAATCTTGCAATAAATAAGAATTAAAAATAATTATTCGCAAATAAAATTACTGAAATTAAATAAATACGCATATAATATTTGAAATGCATCAAAATGAATCATACTTAGATTAAGAATTTTAAAAAAAATGCACGAGTCATAATTGATGTATGATAATTTTTCAGTTTAATGAATAAATACTAATTTAATTTTCATCTACATTTTTTAAAGCCTTTGATGTGTATCACATGTAATTATTGTGTAAAACATGATGTTATGAAAAGACCACCCTTAATATAAATTTTTATAAACATTGACAAAAATAAAGATATAAATCTACTTCAGCGGATGTAGTAAATTAAAATTTAAAAGGGAAAAAGCAAGAATATGAATTTAAAAAATATCTAATACAATATATTGATAATAATCTTTATTATAATAATAACAGGCCTGTTTAATTGCCAGGTGAATGTTAAAGTTTTTAATTTATAAAGTTATTTAATTTGGTAAAAAATTGTTAATCGCCTTTTTACACTCGCCTTCCTCAACAGTAATTTGTTTGTTTTCGATTGATAAAATTCTAACGTGTGACCTCTATCCGTTCTTTTTTGCGTTCACTTGAAATAAAATTTCTTTAAATGCATATTAAGAGTGGTCATTCCGAATCACCTGCATATTATTAAATTACATAATCAAATACATTAATGTTGTAAATTTGCGAATAAAAGATATTTCAAATAATAGAAGATCGTTACTTTCAGTGACTTTTATTAAATTAATTTTAAAAAACAATGTTAAATTATTTGAGTTGGAAAGCTTGAGGCTCTATAAATTTTTTAATTTTTCACAATAAATATAAAAAGTATGTGACCATCATTTCTAGTACTTAATCATAAGTCGATTTAACGTTTGCTTTGACAAAAAAATGTAAAATTTATTTAAATGTTTAATAATTAAGTGCTTAAAATTTTTTTTTTAACAATAACAAGAATAGATGGTACATATTTCTTAAAAAGGAAAATTGTGAAAAAATTCGGATATAATATTAAATGAATATTAACTATATAATATAAATGAATATTATTGCGGAATTGCCATGAAAAATTAAAAAGAATTATTATAAAATCTATCTGATAAGATTGTGTTTCGTTGCACATTCAATAAAAAAAAATCGCGTTTTCTGTTAAAAATTTGACGAGAATTAGTAAGAAAATTTAAAATTTTTATCGAATTTTAGTGACTCAAGTATTCTTATCCCCCCCAAAAGAATTAAAAAATTTAAATTAAATGAAAACTAGAATATTATTTTGTATTCAAAACCGTTTTTTTAATTAAAAATCAAATAAAAATCAAATTAAAAATACATAAAAAAATACTATACTATTAAATCAAAAATTTTTAGTAGCTCTTTAAAAGCGGGAAATTTTGTAAAATTGCAACTTTTGGCTCTTTCATTACAAAAGGTTGCCGACCCCTGGTTTAGCAGGTTTGTGACCCGTAGAGCTATATCGGCAGTAGCTCGGCTACCGACAGGGTTCCCCGAGCCGGGCAGGTCGAGTGAACCAGACAAAGTGAAACACCCTGGTCCTTCAGGTCAGGGGTGAGGCCTAAAACCAACAACCTTATCCTGTAAAAAAATTTACCGTTACGAAATCAAAAGGAAATTATTCTGGACTGCTGCTCCGGAGGAGACTTGGAAAGGATTTTAAGGACGTAAGAATAGGTTCGTGGAACTTACGCTCTCTCTATAGAAGCCTTTGATGCAAAGAATGGATGAATGCAATGTGATGGATTGGGCAAGGAATACAATCACACAACTTTTTACAGTTGTGACCCCAACAAACATGTATTCGGAACAGAAGTCATTGATGACACATTGACTTTCAACCTAAAACACCTAGGTTATGTAAAAGATGGGTTTAGAAAAGTCAGCTTTGGGAAAAGTGCAGAGAATAGACACCCATAACTGTTTCATGGACTTCAAAACTGCATATAAATGTATCAATTGTGAATTCCTTTCAATAGCTTCGCATGAACTGGGTATATCAGAGGAACTTCTGTCTCTGGTGGCTCTTACCCTTAATGAAACAAATCCGTATACAGAATGACCTGACTGAACAATTGGATATGAGGAATGGCTTGTCTCTTATTTAATATTGCCCTAAAAAAAGTTTTAAACACCAAAGGAAATAACCTCAGTAAAATAAACCAACTATTGGCCAATGCAGACGATATCATTATTATGGTCTGGGCTCTTAAACAAGCCGTAATTGTATTAGAACAATAGGCAATGAATTTAAAAAAAGTGAACAAAAAAAGACAGTGCAGTGCAAAGTCTGCAAAGGCAGAAAACAAACAGTGCAAAGCAACTGCAACAAACAGAAAACAAACAACTGCAACAGTGCAAAGACAGAAAACATGCAGTGTTTAAATTCAGATCTCCTAATTAGTCATTCAGAAATTGAGGAACACAAGTTTGGAAAAGTAGATTGCTTCCCCTACAGGAATTCAGCATTATAATGGAAATACTTTGATACTAACACAGTTTTTGATATTTCTAAAAAAAATCAGTATCAGTTGAAATCGGTTTATAAATTTAGAAGTGATTAGATTGTTTGATTTCTCATACATATCGATGATGTTGAGAGATTTTTGAGGGGTTAAGGGAAAGACAATAAATTACAAAAGGAAAAAAAAAAAATTTGAACACTCTATGCCATAAAATGTAGTAATATATTTGGAACCTATAACTACTATTTTGGTTAATATATGCAATAATTACACAAAATTTTGCAAACCTAGCTTCTTTTTTTTGTTGCTAGAACTGAAAATATTCAAAAAAAATTAAACAAAACTTTCAGAGCAATTTAAAATTAGTTACAAAATTATTACTTAAGAATTTGAGAAAAGTTCATTAAATATCTTAATTTTATATTCATCATTGAATATCTTAAAAATTTTAAAAGTTTCAATCCATTTTCNATCTTAAAAATGAAAAAAGTTTCAAGCAATTTTCTAAGTAGTTTTCTTACTCTTTTAAGAAAAAGCTCAAAATTATGAGGGATTTTCCACAAATTTCATTTTGTACTATTAAACAAGATTTATTAACAAATGATAATATCCTTCTAATAATGGTCTGGAGAACAACGTTTGGGTAGTATTGTGGAATAAAACATGCGGGGGAAAAAGATACTTTAATGGGGGATGATCCCCAACAATGCGGGTGTCATTTTTAATAATCTAAGGTGGAAGAAAATTTTTGTTAAGAGTGTACAGTATATCAAAACAAGTGAACATCCGGAATAACTCTAATGATTAAACTCTCATGCTTCAGAAGTCAGAAATTTGAATGACATCAAGAAAAAAGTAACATCAAGAAAATTACATCGGATGAAATTTATTTTAGAGTCTGATATCGTAAGTTAAGATATCGTCTGTACTTAATTAGTATCATTAAAACTGGGCCCCCTCAAATGATCAAGATAAGTTCTAGTATGTAAAAATCATATAATTCGTTCATAAGTTATTCAGGGTATTTCTCTGTTTATTTTGCACATTCTACATTAAACAGGCATGTGACCTGATCGGAACGAAAAATACGCAAATGTCATAGATATGCCGATTTGTCAGTTCACTTAGAGACATCAATGAACAATTTTATAAAAAGATATCAACAGCACTGATCAGAAAAATTTGAATTCAGTTTAAATACTGAAATATCACCAGTCTGATTAAATAGTGACAAAAAAAATTAAAAAAGACTTTTACTTACCCTGGTTCTATCCTACTTCTTCTAAGATCAGAATTTCTTAGAAGCTTTCTTCGTATACTTTCTTTTTTTAATATTAATTGGTGCTTCTCAGTTAAATGAAGTTCCGAATCTTCGTGCAAGGTAGGTAAACACTCAGCTTCTTCAGAAGCAACTCTTTCAGTTTCACCCTCAGATGAAGATCTTAAATGCTGAAGATAAAGGTCAGACTGCAAAAAGGTAGTGTAAGTGGTGTTCGAAATGTCCATCTCCACTTGACGTTGAGCAACATCAAAAATATGGATGTCTATTTCTTTCGACTGTATTTTACGCTTGATTTCTCGTTTCGTATCGTCACCGATTGCAGCTATCCTTTTGACCTTTTTTTCGTAAAGAACGTGCACGAGCTTATTCAACTTTTCGCGGTCCGTGTGCTGAGCAGTCTTTTTAACTCCTCTGCAAGCAAAAATAAAATCTAAAGGCTTAGTGTCTTGATTTTCCATAATCAAATATTTCTGAAAAAGGTCTGTCCCTTGAATATCGTCCAACAAACACTGCAAGCTAACAGTCCATTTTCCAGGATTAGGTGGACTAGGAACAGGAGACAATTCCATAAATTCACACCCTTCATTTTGAAAACTGTTTGTGCCATTGATGTTTTTACTGTCACACTCAGTCACTTCACAGATTTCCATGTTTGGAAAGTCGAGGTACTGTAGGGGAAAGGGCTTTTCAAAGCAAGAATCTTCCTTGCCTATAACGGGTGGTCTTGATTCTTCTGACATTGGCTCTGTAAAGCCATTCATAGCACTCAATTTTTAAGAAAACTATCCATTAATTTAGCCTTTTCACGTGAAGAAAAGGAAATAACTGAAAGATAAAAATAAAATATTTAGTGACATGTTTAAGGTTCTACTTTTGCTTCATCATATACACAGAAAGACACTCCTTCACAGAAATCTACTTTGCACAGAGGTACAAAAAATGAGGTAATTTAAAATAAAATAAAAATTTTAATGGAAAATAATCCTCAAAAATAAAATCTCATAAGAAAGAAGGACTGAGTTGGTAGCCATAAATGATGTTCTCCCAGCCACACATCCTTACAAGGAAACAAATTTCACAAGAGAAAGAATGAAGCCTTGTGTTAAATTTGCTAATTTCTTAATACAAATAAATTTAAATTTATTCACTTTTTAGCTTATTGAATTCCTAAGTTTAAAGAAGAACCTCAAATTGAGTTGCATTACTTAAATACATTTTTTGATTTTTATAACTTTAAACACGTGTGACAGCTTATTCAAGAATTTTGTAAAATCCAAAGAGAATTTTTCTTTCCTTGCTAAAGAAAAAATTATTAAAATAGAAACTTTACAACTTATATTTAAAAAATTATTAAGACCTCTCGTAAAAAGTACCTTGAAATGTTTAATTCAAAAATATTACACATATACATATTCCCCGTGGCAGAATCGCACCGACATTGTCGCAAATTATTTTAGAGTTATTGCAGTATGATTTCTCTTTCGAAAATTAAAAAACATTTACTTTTTTCCTTTCTACAAAAATGGGGGAGATTTCTGTATCGTGATCTGTGGCAGAATAATCGTGAAGTCTTAGAAACTTCCGGGCAGCGGCCCGCGAGAAACTAAAAAAAAAAAACATCATAGAAAGGGTGCAACTCGAAAGGTTGCATCCTTTCATCTACATGTTTTGTTTTTAAAATTTGCAAGTTTAAAATCTATTTGGCATCTTGGCAATTGTAGTTGGTGAGACAGATCACAATACGGAAATATCCTCCAAAAATGTACACGTAATATTTGGATCAAGCATTGAGAATATCACTTTTTGACACGCTCAACTTACTCCGATAGCATCGTAAATCGATGTAATGTTTCGATTATATTTTCGGCAATTATTGATATTCATTTTCAAGTAGATTTTAAATATCCTGATACATTTCAAACAATATGGAAAATTCAAATCAGGCATTTGAGTATTTACTTTTAAATCAATAATTCTATCGATAACGATACTTTTTATACCATATTATTTATTGCAACAACCTAATCTTGAAACGAAACACGCATTTGAGTAGTCCGATTTGCACGATTTCGTCACCAATCTTTAGTTCGGCAATTACTAACTACTACAGATTTCATGATTTAGTTTTTTTTATTGTGATGATTAATTACAAAATGCGAAGAAGGAAATAATTTGTGCACCTCCCTCTCCAACAAAATGAGAGAATATCACCCATAATATCAGAAAACAAGATTATTACATGTTCAATTAAAAAAAATTATATAGTTTTTTTTTGTAAACACAGTATAAATTAGTATCATATATGTTTATTATTATAAGTATTTTGCAGAAAGACATTAGTGCTAAAGAGTTATGTCGCAGGTAGCTAGACAAAATTCTGACACAGGGTACATATTAGTCTCTTAATATTTTTAAGCTACACATATTCTACATTCTACCCATAAGCTACTCTTATACTAAAACCTATTACATTTCTATGAATACAAAAAAAATATTTGAAATGTAATGATGCTTTATAAGGCTAGTCAGAAAACTACACAAGCAATTAAGAAAATTGGATTTACACAATTATAAAAAACTAATCTTAATAACAAAATAGGAGATATAAGAGTAAGGTTATACAAGATCAGCACTAAGCATTCGCTACCTCAGCAAATGCGATAAAATTGTAAATTCTGCATAAAAAATTGTATTTCGAGGACTGATTTTTTCTACCAAAAAAAAGCAGTCGAGCCTCTATTTAACGAAGTCCAAAATCCTGATAAAATGTTTGGTTGTATGGAAAATTCGTTAAATAGAGAATCACCATTTGAAATACTTGCAACACAAAACAGGTTTTAAATTCATAAACACTAGGCATAATTAAAATAACAATTGATAAGCCTTTATTTTGTAAATTATTATCTACCATTTAATTGTTTCAAATGATTTTAACACTTTATGAAATGAAGGTCACTTCATCATTTCTGTCTTTATCTTCCACACAATTTATTACCAAATTGTTTTTATTTTTCAGACTGTCCAAAATATCTAAAATAGTTATGGTTTTTGTGGTTGCAGCTTTAGAATGAATTCAAAAAATCATTAATCAGTACATCATCATTAATTTGATTCTCTCCTAGCTGCACTAAAATTTTTTTTAATTCTTCTAAAGGAATATCATCTTTGTCCTTCGCACTTTTCGGCTTCTTCGTACTGATTAAGATTCCAGCTTTAGCAAAACTGTTATGAACAGTTATGATCTGTAACATCATAGTTCCATGCTTCAAAGGTTTCTGTTATGCTTTCTCGTAAATTGATTTTTGGCATGGATTCCAGTATGAAATGCAAACAAGAAGGGAAAGGGATTTTACTGCTTTCTTTAGAGAATCAATTCAAGGTCATTTCCCCCCCATAAACAAATTTGAAATGTTCTAAAATATTTTGGGAAATAAGGAAAGGGAATCTCAAAGAAAAGTTCATTAAATAGAAAATTCACTTTGCTATTTGGAAGTCATTCTAAGAAATTCTGAAACTGTTCTTGTTGCCTCAAAAAAAATCGGAAAACAGAGAAATTCGCAAAATGGAAGTTCCTTAAATAGAAGTCCAACTGCATATATTCCCCTTGATCCTGGAGGAGAAAAAAAAAGTCTTTTTCATTTGAAAATGGAAACTTATTTGAACAAGCCATGTATTTTTTTTTTATCCAATTACAATAAATAAGTAATTGCAAGATGCACATTATGAACCAACTATTTTTTGCAGAAAATAACAAATTTTTTATAACAATAACATAAAATTGCTTCAGATTTATCCTCATATTACAACTCCAATCTAATAAATTATCAAAAATTAATCTGATCCTGTTCCTATTTCTTTTCTTCAGACTTCATATTTTTCATCCTGTCATTTATTGTTCATATACTTCTCCTCAACTACAAAATGATTCCTGATTTGATTATGCATTTCATAAAATAATTCATTTTATAGTCAACTTGCATTTTAATTTTAAGATTTCTACAGAATTTTGAAAAATATTTTTGATATTTGGCTAATTTACTTCTTAATTCCTCAGCACGGGTCCTCGTTACAAAGGACTACGAAATTTTTAGCAGTTGCCCATGAAAGGCCACATGGTATGTCTCACGTGAGGCAATCTAAATCTATCTAAAAAACATATTACTCCTTAAAATTGACTACGATCTTTACTATTCTAGGGCATTTAAATGTAATAATTATCTAGTATTTAAAATAGCCTTCATTGACTCGTTTGATTATGAAAGCTCTTTATTAATTTCTATGCGATTTACAGTGAAATAATATCTTTCAAAATATAATTTGATTTGAGAAATCTAAGTTAGTAAGGAGAAGTATATTAGCTAAGTACAATAACGAAAAAAAAATGTTTCCTTTTTTCTCTAAAAATAAAAAATAATTTTAATAAAAATATGTATAAGCTGTTTACATTGTGTATTCACCATGTTCAAAATCCCGAAGTTACGGTCGCAAAGAAACTCTTTTCGCTCTTCCAATTCTCAAGACTGATCTTAATCTTTCCTAAAAATTATAAACACCATACACAATTTTATGCATTCTCTGCCCAGCAAGACGTAAACAAACCCAGAATTCGTGCATAAAACAATGCGACTTGATATAAACTGCCTCGGTCGTATATCCATAATGAAATTAGCATCAGTTGGCTACGAATTACCACCCCTTAAATTACATACTACGCGTAGGGTTCTTACTGCTGCTGCTTTTGGCGATAAGAGCCTTACGTATTATGTATTAGTTAGATACAAATTTAATGAATGTGTAGAACATACAGAAAAAAAATTCAAATGAAATGTGTACAAATACAAGCAAATGGTATGCCTCACATATTTTAACACTTACATCTGACACTATCCTTATCGAGATGTAAATAAATCCGAACACATTTATTACGTCTAGCGGGAGATGGAATAAATGTGCACAGTTAAAAAATTGTTTATTCAACACATAGACAAGATTTAGTAACTTAATTTAAAGAAAAAGTATGGGCATTAGGGATCTCATAACAATATGGGAAAGAAAAAATTAATAAAGGGAGGAATTGTTGCATGGAATAAAGGGAGGAAATTATGAACACAAAAAAATAATTTGCCATACTTACAATATTATTGTTTTCCGTTTAAAATGAAACATCTATGACACCCACACCATTAACACTTAAAAGCATTATGAATGCTTATTATTTTATAATTCACAATAATACGTATTCCACGTGTATCTTATAATGCACAAATAGAGCCACAAACACCACTCGCACAATATAGATAAATTAATCCACAACTGTGTATCCAAGAGCAACAATTCCAAACGATAATCCAAAAAGAAATGGAATAGAAGCTTCTTTCTCCAAGGAACAACACTCAACTGTTGCCTCTTTCCAAGGAGGGAAGGGAAATGCAACTGGCAATTTCCCCCTCACTCACACCGATACTCCCCCTTCAGCCTCCCCGCGCCACAGGCATTTTCATGAAAAATGGGATAAGACAGTCAAGGTATTCAGGAAAGATGCCCTTTGTACAAAATACCGACTTTGACAAGCCTTCCAGGAACTTATCTATAGTACTTGTCCATTTCCGGATTAGAAAAATATCATCTAGAACTTACAGTTGTAAAATACAAATCCTGCGGAGAGAAAAACTACATTTCTGGATTATAACTTTTATCAGATTACGAGAAAAAATATTTTATTGACACATGTATTTATTCATAGATTTTTTTCTGAATGGATCAAAAAAAGAGGAAGAATTATTTCATATTAAAAATAATTTTCTAAATTATTTGTTCAGCATTAGAATTTATGAAATGAAAAACTAAACTACCGGAATATAACTAGCTAAATACCAGATTACGACATGAAAAAATATGTATTTATTCATATATTGATAGATTCTCAGAACATAAATAAATGAAGTATTCTGCATTAAAAATAATTTTCTATCTCATTTCAGTAATAGAATTACAATTTGTGAGATAAAAATTAAACTTCCGGATTATAACTCTAAACAGAAAATAATAATGTTTGTTTAGTAATATAATTTCTCTATAAATGCAGAATAATTTTGCATGAAAGATAATTTCCTTGTTCAGAATTTGTTTTATAAAAAAAAAAGCTTTAATACATACTTCAAATATTTTTTTTACTAGACAATGAAATTTTTAATAAATTAAATAAAAGAGCATTTTTTTTTCAATTATTTATTTATTAGAGATTAAGCTACCACCGAAAACACTAAAAATAATTAAGGTTAGTGCTAATTAAAAGGTTACGCTAACTAAAAGGTAAGGCTAGTTAAAAGTTGAAAAAAAAAATTTATTAAAGAAAAGCATAGTGGAAGAACACGTTGAATCTCAAGTACATAAAATTAAGCAAATTAATCTGTCAAAGTCTTTTAAAGAAAGCGGTTTTCTATGTTCAATGTTACATTGTTTTCAACAGGTTGATTTTTGTAAATTTGATAAAATGTTAAACTTCACAAGCTCTTCCATTAAATTCTTCAATAACACTTTGCTGCTAAAAAAGTGTATATTAATTTTATACGTAATAATATTATTTTCGCAAATTCGGTAAAATGTTACGCTTTACACTATTATTTTATTACACTAGCATTATTTGGGGGAGAAGAGTTCACTCATTAATTATGCAGGGGTGATTGTGGGTCCAACTCAAAAATCCTGAAAATTTCTTGAGTATAATCCTTCAAAAAATTAATATCTTTATAAATTTAAATTATTTAAATTTTCAAAACATGATATTCTAAATGAATTATATGTAGCATAATTTAAATGAATGATTAAATGAATGAATTATATGTAAGCTTACTTTTATCTCTAATCACATTTATTATTCTACCAGGAAAAATATTTACAAATGAAAGAGATGCCAAGTATAAATTCTAGTTCTAATATTATTAAATAAAATATACAGAATTTTTATACAGAAATGTGATCGATGATTTCTTGAAACTTCTGGACTTTGGATTTCCGGAAACTTTCGGATCGCGGTTAGCGAAAAATCCGGACTTTTTTCCGGAGCACAATCGTCGCTGATTATTTGTTAATATTTCTTTAAAACACGCTACTTCTGTAGAAAATAAATCAGGTTCCTTTTTTTTTCAAATAAAAAACTTTTTTTTTGGGGGGGGGGGGAATTGAAGAAGNTGGGGGGGGAAAGATTACTCAAAATTTTCATAGCTGCAATACCAGTTGTAGGAAGTTCTTAGTTTTACAATGAAAAGTTAGCAATCCAACTTGATAAAAATTACAAAAGAAACAAGATTATAAAAAGCATGCATGAGTAAAAACTAAACCAATTTTATTCATTCTTCGCCGAAGTATATCTTTCCCCTAAAAGAAAACAAAGTACGATAGTTTTTCGTTTTTTTTTGTTTTTGTTTTTTTTGCCGCTTTTACAATAAGAGGTCTTCTACTTAAAGAAACAGATTTCATTTCTCCGATAAGTGGATCGGAAAAAATCAGTTGTCCTTTTGAAGAAATTATTTCCATTCTCTGGTTTATCTTGTATATTGATGGATGACGCAAAACTTGTCACCTTTTTAGAGTGTCCAAAGTCATCTAAGATTTTCTTTACTCGATGATATATCAAACTTCATATCAAATATATACTTCATATCAAACACACAAAAAAATCTCATAAAAATTAAACTTGAAAAATAAAATGAAATAAAGATTATATGATAAAATGATATAAGATTTTTCACAAACTTATTTCTAAAATATCAATCCTCCTAATTCATGACTGTTTTAAAAAAGTGGCATTTTTTATTTGTATTTCATTCGTTATACACAGATTTGGTCTTACAGATATAGTTCAAATTTCAATACTATTTTATTTTTTAATGTAAAAAATAAAGAAATAAACCGGAAAAATAATAAAAATCAGCCTTTAAATTTTGTTTCGATTTAAAAAGTTGAAAATACATAAAAATTCAGAACGTCATGCATAGAGCTTATTTATGAAACAAATTTAAAATAGGTATGAGACTTCAAATACTTTTCAAGTATATTCAAAAATTTAATTTAAAAAAAAAATTTGATTTTTTTTTTCATATTTATTGAGCGATATTTTCGTTAACAGCATAGAAAAGTTAAAAATTATTACAATTTCAAAACAGTTACATGACGTTTTACATTACATAAGAATCTTCGCAAATCAGCTTAAAATTCCTATTTTAAACTTTTGGAAACCTTTATTCGATATATTGAACGAAAAAAAATATTTATAGTTATACATCACTTTTTATCTATAAAAAAAAATCACAGGATTGAATAATTTTTCGTTAACCCTAAAAACATGAAACCATTACTATCACTCACAAAAAATACAAATTTTGTGCCCTTTTCAAGATTGGCATTATTACTGACTGTGCCGTTTTATTACTGACATCATCCATTACTGCTAGCTAATGGACAATACCTAACAGCTAAAAATAACTTCTACAGTTTTAAAACGATTTAGTCATGCGTTATTTTTTATGACATTTTATGAAACATCTTAAAATTTTAAAATATTCAATCTCTCATTTATTAAAAACAAAATATTTTCGGAAAAAAAAACACTTTCACTCTTATGTTAAAAAGAAAAAAAAGAAAAAAACACGATTGAATAAGTTTTATAACACATCTAAAGTAAAACTACCCATGGTTTTAACTTATGCACACAAAATAAAAATTTCGAAATATATATATATATATATAATGGAATTGAAANTATATATATATATATTGCGCTATTAGAGAGCACTGGCTAATAATTGGACATAACTGAACCTAACAGTTCTACCTACGGTTTCACCACAATTATAAATAAGATATTCCCTAAATTGCTTGCTTTCGTAAGTCTTCGAAAAACATTATTCAAAATTTTTATAACGTTAAAAACTCTTAATCGTTCATTTGCAGCAAAGTATATTATTGAACTAGAAAGAAAAAAGATCGCTACATCAGTTAGAAACACGATTCAAGAGGTTTTCTAACAGATACGAAAGCACTTTTGATTTCAACCCGTCCATCTCAAATCAACGTATATTGAAAAACTTTTCAAATAAATAAAATTCTCACTAAACGACCCGTGGAACAAGACGGTTCTTTTTCAACTTTTATTAGTCAGAATATGTTGGGGCGAATGACAAGAGGAAAAAGTTTTTCGGCCATTTGAGTTGATCTATCCTGTCAGAGGAACGCATCAGACAATGGGTCAAAGAGATATGCCGCCCGCAGCTGCAAAGAAACCCCCTCCCCCCTACCTTCCACTGGCCCACGGAGTTGTGAAAAGAAGTTGGGTGGGGGTCTCTTAGTGCCGACAAAGGGATACCGGTTGGGAAACGATAAGAGCCTTCCCGGCAGTCAACTGGAGCCTTCTTAGGCGGGGTAGAGGCTGGGGTGTCCCACCAAAAGATTTTCAACGCCCCACCTCGCACAGCTTGTAGCTGGACAATTCTGAGAAAGAATTAATTATGTCAACAAACCAACGTGCTCTCAAAGCGGTCGAATGATATGCACTTCCATTAACTTACTAATTAACTTGATAATTAACAAATAAACTGCACTAAAAAATTGAATTTTATCACTTTCAATTAAAAGGAAATATATTTGAAGGGATTGGGGCAAAACGGGTAAACCACTTTTTCTTTCCTATCGCGACAGTTTTACTAACAGTATTGTTTTCAGAAAAATACTTTATGTTTCCGGATTCTTAACTCACTAAATAATTGTAGAATACATAGGAAATCGTAGTGTTTTCCACCCGAACCATTCTTCTGGACACTATAAAGTTTTAGCTTATCATTCCATTGCCCTGCCATTTCGAATTGTGTCATGCGAATTGAAAAAAGAATTTTCTATTCGGCCTGCTTTTTTCAAAGCTTATAAGAATCAGCCCATTTAAAGGAGTTGAAGATTGATTCCATTAGCCTAAATGAGTGAAGGCTTAATGCAATGTGTCGGTGTTTTAAATAGAGAACCACACTAAATGTAAAAAAAAAAAACTCTTAAATACCAGGTCGGTTGAATGCAATGAACCAAAATAAGATAAAACATAGCTGCCAACATAGATAGGAAAAAATGCAGTAGATTTTACAAAATATAAATTTCATAATAATTGTTGCGTTATGTACTAAATATTTTACACACAAGGAATTTTAGGGATTTTTATAGTCCTCAAAATAGTTTTCTCAGAGTTCTGAAAAAAAATAAACAGAATATTTCAGAACAAAAATAATTTTTAACTTATTTATAGAAATGAGGCTCGCTTCATTATATATTTGTAATACTTATTTATGCATTCAAGCAAACAATCATATGTGCAAAAAAATTCTAGTTTAAAAGGGACTTTTGTTTTAAGAAACTTACACCATTTTAGGGAATTTTCTGAAATGCACAAAAGCCAGGAGAATTTTTATTCAATCAGTAGAGCAGGAAAACTGGCAAAATCCATTAGAGATGACACCTATGCATACATGAAGACACTGACTATTTCTTAGTACATTAAATTAATCTTATTATAAAGTTATTTATAGATAAATAATTCTTATACATTTGAAAGTAAAATACAAAACAAAAAAAGAACGCAAAAGTTATTGGCTAGGATTTCATTTCAATTGAATTAAAACTTTGTTTTATGTTGGATGATTACAAATAAATGTATTTAAGAAAAAGACTCCACTTTGCCGGATAAATCAATGAAAAGAAATTGACATGCAAGCAAAAGCAATCTGAACGAGAAGAAAAAAATTTACCATTTTATGGTTGTATGAAGAAGAAAAAAGTTGCTTGATCTATTAAATAAACAACAAAATACTTTGCAAATTAAAATGATGTGACCACAGTCTGTTAAACGAAAACAGACGTTATAACGTAGAGGGGAATCGAACTCATAAATACGACAAAATTAACATTTGCAAAACTCAACTGATTTCCAATTATGATACAGATTCCATTCACTTTTCGACCCTAACCACCTTCATCCCATTGAGGGTACATTCAGTGTGCCGTAACAGCGGTAAGCAATCGACTCGTTTTAAAAGAAAATGTTTTTGTTTTAGATTATTTTCTTGGGAATGTTTAACAAAATATATTTTTAGTTCAACGTTGAACGGCATATTAAAATGAACCATTCAGATCGGACGTTATAACGGAAATTAAAGTAATAATAAATGTATGGAATTTAAAATGGCTACTAGGATGGCAGGGCTTATAAGAAAGTGGTATTACTATAAAACCTTTCCTATTATATCTTTCCTCCAAAAACTAAACATCTATCGGAGATTCCTTCCGACCACGGACAGACCCTACATTAATGAACCCAAAATACTATTTAAAAGTAAAGATACGAAACGCAATTTGACTCTGGCAGCATGACTAAAGGCAAGGATATTAAAAAATATAAAAATCATAGGAAAAAAAAATTAGATATATCGTGTCAAAGGGGCAGGCCGCTTGACGCCCTGCTTGCCTAATGAGTATGGAACAAGTGGTCGGGGGGGGGGTCATATTCAAGACCTGTTTAGGGGGGGGAGCACACAAAAGGAGAATATTTTTTTTTCTTCCCCCTTCTGAGAAATGGTAGTCCACCCTGGAGCATGAATGCNACCTATGTTTCATAAAAAAAAAAAATTAGATATATCGTGTCAAAGGGGCAGGCCGCTTGACGCCCTGCTTGCCTAATGAGTATGGAACAAGTGGTCGGGGGGGGGGTCATATTCAAGACCTGTTTAGGGGGGTGAGCACACAAAAGGAGAATATTTTTTTTTCTTCCCCCTTCTGAGAAATGGTAGTCCACCCTGGAGCATGAATGCACCTGGATCCATTCATTGGCACCTTTCTTTCTAATGTGTTGTGCAGACGGGGATATCAAAAGCGACCGAAACCAGAGTTGTTACATTATTCCTTTCTTTCTTTTTTAAATCTTTTGCCTTCCCACGTTCCAGATGCCTCTCTCTCATGTGGCGGAATTGATTTAAACGAAATGAAGAGACTATTATGGTTTGAGATGAGTCGCAGGTTCAGAACAAACCGATTATTTCTTATAAGTATTTGGATCCTTGATGATCCGGAATACAAAACCCCACTTTGGTGGATAGTAGAATGGAATCAACCACTTTCAAAAACTATGAAAATAAAGATGACGTGACGTAAGACGCGACACTTGCGGCAGAAAAAAAAATGACTTCGATTATCAAAAGTAATGAAGACACCGAGTACTACAAGCATATTATATAGAGTAGTAGTATCTAACTACATACAAAAATTGAATGATGGTGTCGCAGAATCCAATGAAATCGTTGACAGTTTCAAAAGCATGCACCAACCCATCAGAAAGGCGAACGTTATTAAATTAAATTTAGAAATTAATATTACTCTAATGAACCTAGTCAAATATGAAATATCTCAACATCATAGAATAGGTCTAATAGATTTTTCCACTGTTGGATCCAGTTTTCCCCATATACCATTTTGGTAGTCATCAGAATAAAATTTAAAGTCGTACCATTTTCGCATAAAATATTTCTGTATGGAAAAGTAATATTTAATACCTGTACTATTAAGTTTCCTATTCTACTGGCTATTATTACGATTTTGACTGTTTTGTAAATTAAGATTTTGAGGCTAAAAGGATTGTTTCTGTAACGTAACCTACGATATATTTTAAGATAAACTTATCTGTATTGGTATCTAAACTTTTTAACCGCTTACAACTATTATTTACGTATTATAAATTAAAATGAAAGAAATTCGATCAGCTTCATGCACTACGTCATGCATGAAGCTACGTCATTTAGATGTATTTGGAAAACGAAAATATTAAATGATGATTGTGAACTCACTAAATTTGTAATACTAACAATACACTTTCAATTTTAAAAATAATTGCTAAGCGAAAAAATTATTTATATTTACAGAATCATCAAGGAATGTTTGAACGTTGGACAATCATTGGGGTTGGTGAACGGCAGCGAACAGCCCCTAAATAACAGATAATTATAGAGAAATATTTATAGTGAATTATAAAGTATTACTTCGGGTATACCAGACATCCGGATTAAATAGACAACATCGATTTTTAATCTATTTCCTCTTTTGAACTTTAAAAAAATCGGGTCTATTTTTTTTTTAAATTATTATTACAAATATAAATCTGGGGCTATACAGTATTTAAATTAAATTTTATACAATTATTAAGTAAACTAATAAGAACATTATTAAGATAAGACTTAAGAATGTGTCGAACAGGTAAGTGCAATTTTTTTTAAAAAATTCCTTTGCCAGCATTTCCCATTAAAATCAATTCTCTAATATTTATACTAATACACGAGATTCGAATAATTTTTTTGTTAGTTTTTTTTTCTATTGCTGTACTGTTTAATGTTTTCAATTCTGCTGCCATTTTGATAATTCTAATTAAATGTTTATGTCGATGCAAGTTTTTTTAAAACGAAATTGCAATAATACGTACGAAAGTTATCTATATTGTTTCATGTATGAAAATATATATATATATATATATATATATATATATATATTTCAGAAATTTGAAGAGAAAGAACAAGTTCCCAACTTAAGCATTAAAATTCAATTATAAATAATAAGAAGTAAAAAAAAAACATATTAATTGGAGAGAGAGAGTAATAGGGTGGAAAGGGCCCTATTGTAACTACGATTTCCACAAGATACGATAGCATGAGGGATGTAAAGCTAAATGCAGAAAACAGTTAGCCAGGTCTCTTCCACTTTTTTTCTAAATATTTAGAGAAGGCACTTCATGATTTTAATCACTACTTTAAAATGTGTATTTGATTTAATTCGCATAAGCTGCAAGAACATCATAAAATATGTTCAAAATAAAGAGAAAACAAGAAAAGAGATAAAGATTTTTTTTTAAAGGAGAAGAAAAAAATTATTAAAAATGTTTTTAAAACTTTACACAAATTTTATAATTTGGATTTCAGAGCTTTAAAACTCACTAATGGTTGGTTAAAAAAAAAAAATAGGTTTGTGTAAAATATCAGTTTCAATTAAGGCTGTTTTTCGAAGGGTCTGCAATCATCTGAAATAAAATTTTCTATTATTTTCACGTTATGTAATGTTAATATAACTTCAGTAAGTTTGCAACAGCTATGAACGACTGTTAGGACAAATTTAGCCTATCTTTAGCAAGAACTACCTAAGGTAATTCTAAAAATGACTCCAAGCGTTCAGATGAAGAAACGCCACAAAATTACGAGATAGTAAAAGCGTTTTAATCTAAATTTTTTTTTTAAATATTTAATAAGTTTCTACAACGCCGATATTTTCTTAACTCATAAAAAATTTTAAAAATTGAGTATTCATTGATTTCGACCATTTTTATTTAAATGAGAAAATATCGCCAGATGAGCGATTTTTATAAAAGTTTAATAACTTTTAAAATGTTTAAATGATTAGTTTGTTTCAGATAATACTTTTTAGCAGGCTGGTATATTGAGTTCGAAATTATAACTTTGCCTCAAGTTTAAGATAAGGCACTTAAAACTGCTGCATTTTTATTTTCCTTGGCGAAAAACACTTACATTAAATACATTTAAAAGGAAAAACAAGATTTTTCTTCACTTAGTTGTGTTGAAGAAAGTAACACATTGGCTAGGATTGGATTAAATCAAACATTCCCGAAACTGTATATTCAGAGAAAAGCCAAGCTTCATAAAAAGTAAATGTTACACATTTTTGAAGTATACCCACCTTTAAAAGCTATTTTGACGAAAGTTTAAAATGTGCAACATCAGACATAGATCAAACTGTATAGGGTGTGAATCCTGTTTCCATCGTAGAAAATCATATCTCTTTCCCAAAAGTGTGTATTGATTGAGTAAGAACTGGTTAAAACTGGGGACGGTCCCTCTAGCCATAAGAGTCAGGAATCAAGGGGTACTTCTAAACTCAGCCCCTGTTGAAAACTAGAGTGAGTGGAATTTAGCGAGGGGTGGGACAGGGGGTGGTTGTAAGGAGAGCTCGGGGGCACGAAATCCTAGCCAATTTGCTAGAAACTTGGGAGAAATGGATCCATTGATGCGAGAGAGTATGTAGCAAAGCACTCGAGCTGGAAAACGCGATTCCAGGGATTTAATGAAGAAAAGAACTTATAAGGGAAGAGTAAAAAGAAATACTGACGACATGTCTAGAAGAAAAAATGACGTAGGAAATACGTCAATATTTGCAACGAAATTGAATTTGGAGATACATTTTTGTTCGTATATTTTTTAACTTACTAACTATAAAAAATAAACAGTGGGGGGGGAGTCATAATAATATGGTTTCGAACATTTTCCTCGCACAAAACTATTTATTGCATACAATTCAATGACAGCAGTCGATATTAAAAAGAAAAAAAAGACCAAATGAGGACAGATTATGTTGAATGCTTCTAAAGTATGAATAAAGCAAAACGACGCAAATAACGAACAAAGAAATGGGACACGTTTCGGTTCTATAAACAACAAACCTTCCTCGGTGTCGAAACACAACATGACAAAACACGAGTAAGAAGACAAGTGTTTCGTCTCTTAACTTTCTTCTGTCATTTTGTGTTTCGACTCTGAGGATGGTTTGTTGCTTATAGAACTGAAACTATAAGAGTTTCCATTTGTGCAGCTTTATGCTTCATTCAAATTTTTTTTATAAGCTCTTGTTTTACTGTCAGGGTCACGTTTATGTCAATATAAAAGTAAAAGTCTATTTGGGGGGGAGGGGCACAAAAAAAGTGTTTCAAATGAGTTCTTTTCTAATTATGAACGACTCTATTTTCCAAATGAAAGATAGTGTGAAAGGTGAGTATTGACAGTAATTGTTTTGTAAAAGATCCGTTAAAGGACTCAAATGTCACCTTAAGAAACCTCTTGTTCACGCATTTAAAAAAAATAATAATAAAAAAAAACCAGATAAAATGGCCAAAACACGGCAATAACGAGTCAAAAAAATCTATCGATAAATAGCTAGAAGAAATGTGTCGAAATGATTAAGCGGTCACAACACTATCAATTTTAGTAAAACCTAATTGATTTCCAATAATAGATGCCCACACTATTAACACTAGAAGGACTGAAACTTAGTGTATAATATATAACTAAATACCTATGTTTCCCAAAAGCAGTCAAAGTTGACTGAATTGTGAAAGAATAACTAACGTGTAAAGAAATTCGTTTAAAATTATTTTTTTATGATATTTACAGTTATTAGTAAATATTAACGATAAAAAAAAAGTATATGTTGTACAAAAAGTCACAAAATTCTAAGAAATTGTGTCATTATATATACATCATTGCTTTTCTGGAAAAGCAGTCAAAATGACTTCTTTAGGCAATCTAGTGTTAATACAATAGAAAGAAAAAAAAGCTAACAATTTTAGGAAAAGTTCGAAATTCTAAAAAATAATAATAATAATAAGTCAATAAGTTAATATAAATTTTTGCAAAATCGAATTTCCAGGGAAAATCTTTCAAGATATAGGTTCTGATATACTCAACGGTAAAAATATAGTAATTTCGCGAGTCCCTTACACGCAGAGGGTGGACCCCTACTAACATTCCAAAATATATTTTTTTCCTCCCGCACATTAAAAGAGAGAGAGGGGGGAAAAAAATAACAAAGAAGTGCTTTATGAGAATTTTCAATTCGAGTGTATAAATAATCCAAGAGAAGATATTCGCGTTAGAAAGTTACTTAAACATTCGTGGTTCATGATAATGAGAGAGCCCAGAGGGCATTGGGAAAAGAAGAGGCCCACCCGAAATCAATTGCTGTGCCCCAACCCTGTTATTAAGGGATAATTTACACGGCAGCATTCCGGCTTTGCAAGTTGAACCGCCGTGAGGCTCTAGCTTTATTCCCACCTTCTTCGCGCCATTTTTTTTTTAACTCTTCTTTTTTTTTTTTCTCTTGACGCTTTTCGAATCATTTTTTTTTTCTTTTCTTTTTTTCTATATCTGTATCCTTGTAGGATTGCAAAGGATGCGTGAATGCAGCAAGAGTCACGGTAGCGAAGCTTTTATAGATGTGGAGGTTGTATGGAAATAAAAATTTCAAACCAACATTTAACCCCAAGTTCATTAAAAAAACGGGTAGATTCATGTGGGCAGAAGAGTTTCAGATTATGGGGAGAATTTGATTCACTCTGGTTTGTTAAAGAATTTGATCTTATGATGTAAATATAAATAGATATAATTACGTAAACAAAAACAATACTATAACTGAACATTAAATATTATGAGCTAGGACTTGAAATGGTGATCCGTTAGTCTGAGACTACTAAAATTTGACTCGAACCACCTTAAAATAATAGGAGTAAAGGAACTGTATACTGCTTTGCTTTTTATGAATATCGGTTTCCTTAAGGCTGTATTTTGGTCACAAAATAACAAATTTCTTCATGAATGCGACACTACACACTCTCTGTAGTGTAATTTTTAATTTAAATTCATTTTATGAACTTTTTTTAAAAATAAAATATTATTGAAGAGTGAAATGTGTATAGACTAGTAAGAGCATATAAATTGAATACAGAATAAATTTTCTTAATTTCCAATTCTAATTATGACATTTATTTAAATCAGGGTTTCTTAAACTTTTTGGTGAGGAAACCTCATATTTACGAAAATTTTTAGCGACCCATAACCCTTTGGCACCATGGGTGCCACTCTAAAAAAAATTTCAAGACAGAAATACTTTTTTGAACAATTGATGCATAGCGTTTACTTGATTACAATTAAACGCTTTTCAGTTTATATGTTTGACCGAACCAATCAACGCAGGAATTCATGGGGACAGTTGAAAAATCAAGATCAATAAATGAATTGTTAATAAGTCATCGTTTAATTTAATAATTCCAAAACTGAATTTTTTTAGCTAAGTTAATTTCAAAAAATGTATGCGAGTAAATTTAATGTATTATTTGTAAAAGTTTCCTAGGTTAATGAATATTCATTAACTATCTTTTTTTGTCATAAGATCTCTAAAATATATTGATAAGTAGCTCTTTTCTAAAACTTTCAATATTTTGCTCAAATATATATTTTTTAAAACTTATTTCTTAAACTATTACATCAAAATGTCATTTTAACCAAGATAAAACCAAAAAATTATTTCCTTTACTCTTTGCAAAACTGAATTTATTCGCCATGATCTAAGAAACGCTTTTAAAACAAATTGAATACTTATTCATTATGTAAATTTAGCTAAAGTATATAATAACTTACCAACTTTTAAAGCTAACTTCATTTGTCTGAAAAATCTTTGATATAAATGGTATAATAATTTGTACCATAATGTTATAATAATTTGTACCAATTGTATAATAATTTGTAATTATTGGAGTCTGCTTAGGGGAACACCTTGATTCAGAGCGATATTTCTTAGTAACCCTTTCCTACACTTCTAGGCGAGAGCCAACTGTTTGGAAAACAATGCCAAAGAATGGAAATTCTTCAGCCATAGGAGGAAGGATCTTGAGAACTGTGGTGATTCTTATGAAAGGACAGTCACACAAAAGCAAAAAGTATGATTTATGCAGACAGGCCATCAGTGCTGATGACCACACATAGTCTGACATTTGAAAGAACAGGAAATACCCATCCAAAAGTAAGGGTACAATAGGAAAGATATCTCGAAAACCCAGGAAAAGTTCGGTGCCTGTGAAAACATTAAAGCTTTACTCTAGGCTATCCAGTCCTTCAAATGAGCCCTTTTGTACTCACAGATCTCGCTGACGAAATACCGAACATACTGCCTGTTAAAGGAAGGGCGGTTCAAGGAAGAAATTAAAGATCAAGAATGAAATATAAGAAAAGAATAACCTCTCGTTAAGATTCAAAAAGAAGGAAAAAAAATCCGAGTAATTTTATTTTTTAGGAAACTTAAAACCAAGTAAGACACAATGCTCATCTTCGGACATTAGAATACGAGGTAGCAAAAATTATAATACTCTTAATAGATCTTGCTAGAATATTTAGGCTAGAAAAATTTCCAATTTCAATATAAAATAACTTAAACACAAATGTCCGCACCCTATACGAATTTCTCCTCCCCACCCCCTCTCTTTTTTTTAATTTAGAAAACAGATATGAAATAAGACAATATTACACACTTAATTTTTTAAAAGTGAGTTAAATTAAATTGGATGCAGTTATTTTATGTCATTTTTTCTTTTAAGAAACGTCCTTACATGGGGTCTTGCTTAGTTTCTATTTTGAAGAAACTAAATAGCTTAGATTGGCGATTTTTCGGAAATTAATCACAGTAAAAACTGTCATTTTAATAGTTTTGTTCTCTTACGTTCGTCGATATTATTAGACAAATCACACTACCCTTGCAGTCGTTCAAGAAGTTTTTTTTTTCTAGTGGTAGCGAATTAAAAAGAGCAACAATAATTGCAAGCAGAAATTTTTTAAAAATTTCTAAAGCACTTAAAACCACATAAATTACTATCGCACAGTACATATACGTTTAAAATAATTAGTTATTACGATGAGCAAAAACATTTCAAATCAGACTTATTAAATAAAATATTATAATTAAGTATAAATCTTGCTGCCGCATGAAACATCAAAACAAAATTTCTGGAATAAAATAGGTAGGCAGCTATGCTATACTTCTTTGGAGCGGCTCTTAATGCTTCTTTTTAATATATCAGAATAATTCAGGCGCTCATTTATGATTCGATCAAATTGGGAACTTAATTCGGCAAATTAGTAACCGTCCCCCTCCTAAAAATGTAAGTTCGTTCGCGACGACCCTACCCACACCAATACCATTCTTATCATAGAATATTCCTTAAACATTTGAAACAATGTGAAATTATTATGTTCTCTTGAGATAGTTTTTGCGCCATGAGAGAGACTTGAACGGAGCGAAAATTTTCTGAAACCTGCCCTTTCAACAGAAAGGTTCTGGGTTCGAATCGCGGGCAAAGGCAAGAATGTTCTTTTTTTCTCTAAACTATCTGTCCCTACTGTGGGAGCAACGTTGGTCCACCTAACATGGTGCCCCTGAAAGAGTGGCCAACAAATCTGCCCTTCATGTATGACCTAGGTCATTATCCAGGTGGGCATTGGGGGAAAAAAAATTTATATTATATATA